>NW_009935074.1:24304-59168 GCF_000696875.1 Nestor notabilis | reverse complement strand
TTCCCTACATCTGTGATGCTATGAGTGCATCTGTCATCACAGTCTTGCTTGAGAGTGCCTAAACTGAGTAAATTGCACTGGAGGGCAGCAGGGGCAGTAATGCCACCCCCAAAGAATGGGTTCAGCATTCTGAGACTCACCAGTTCAGGACTGGGAAGCACCCATGTGTTGACTAACAGATGGCCAGTATTGCATCTCTCTGCAAGGCAGGGCATCATAATGTCAGATCTCTTTCAGCTGGATGGTTTAGGTTGGTTCCCCCCCCCCCCCCCAATCAGATATCAATCTCTTGGAGAGCTGACATCTCTCATATCCTCTCTAGCTCTGGTTTCTTTATATGTCTGCATAAAATAGGCCCCCTGGCTTCTGCTCAGCTCAGAGCTATGCAGGAATTGGGAGACCCTGCTTGTGTTGCTGCCTGCCCCACAAAATGTTCCTGTGTGCCCTTGTGTGCTGCTGTGGCTAATCCCTGCCTTACACTGCAGGTAGTTTGCAAGCTTGGAGTTGGTCATGTAGCTCAAGTGTAGGGGGAACATGGCATCTTCATTGCTTTTGGTTATTAATGTGTCATGAGAGCCATTTACCTGCAAAATCCATTAATAATGTGTTGTATTAACAGCAGAAAAGAAAAATAAGGAAAACAAACCAAATCCCTGTCCAACCCCAAATCCAGGCTAAACAATGCGAGTAGTGTCTCCTGTGATCACCTCACTACAGATTGGATCAATAACAACATCCAAATGAAGCCAGGAGAGTGGCTCTGAGCCCAGAGCTCTGCAGCACTGGCGGTATTCACAGCCCTTATTGTGGTTTATTGCACAAATATTTTCCCTACGCATCCAAGGTTCCCTGGTTGGCTAATATACAACCATTGTTGAAATAAATACTTTGTTAATTTTTCCTTGCTAAAGGAGACATCAAGCAGTAACTCTTCACTGCCACTGGGAAAGAATATGCAAAGCCAGTTCTTCAAAAGGTCATGCTTATATTAGACACTGAATACAGCTAGAAAAGGAAATGTGTGCTGATTTTTGCCCCTCGGGTAGATGCTAGACATTGCAAAGTTTGGTGTGTAGAGTATTTTTTTTTTATGCTTACAGAATAATGTTTGCAATCTGGACTCCATGAGGAAGTTGGTAAAAGCCTTTGCCGGGTCTTGACACAGGATTTCTAACTAGCATGATGAATTTCTTTGCTGTGTTTGTTTTTATCCCTCAACTGAACCAGTCTCGTAGTGCTTATTGTGTAGTTCATTATTTATACCGCAGTATTCAGCTGCCCTCATCGGATCAGCTCCCTCTGTGCAAACACACAGTGGGAAAGTCCCTTCTCTAAAGAGCTTTAGCCATCAGTGCTAATTAGAAGACAAAGGTGCCTGCTGCTCTCCCTACTTTGTTCTCACTCTCAATAACAGGCAGTTTGTTTTCCACGCTGTCCCAGGAGATGGAATTGTGATTGTACCTCCCATGGGTCTTTTGCCAAGAGCCAGTGCCTCAAGGGTGCAGGTTCAGAGTTGTGGGTGGAGGATTTGTCCATTCTGTGAGCAGATGAGGTTTTGTAACATGCTCCTCTCCCGTAAGATGTTGAAGTCTTAGCATGGCATTGGGTTTTGGTTCTTTTTAACATACAATAAATAGGTATAAGAAGTTGTCATCCAGGTGCCCTTGTGCAACCTTTAGACAATCAAATTAACTTTACTTTTCCTGATAGGAGCTGTAAGGCCATAGTAACACCCGCCAAACACACTGCCTTCACTTCAAGGACTCAAAAGGACTTTAGCTGCAACTTCATCTTCCATCTTTATTTTGGAGCTTTCCAGTGTCTGTTCGGGAAGATACAAAGAAATGGTTTCCCACGTTCCTGATTATTACACAAGGGGAGCATGATACACAATGAAAGCTAAAGTGATTTATAATGTAGAATGCTCCAAAGGATATATGAAACAAGGAATGAGAGAACCACTGGAACACAATCTTTTGGCAGTGCATGAAAGCCCAATAATTATCTTGGAAACCTATTGATTCGGGGATTAGCATGAAAGGCATCCAGCTAGGATACTTTGTTATGGTTTGGGTGGCATCACTGGAGACCTCAAGGAAGGCTGATAGATCAGAGTGACTCTCAGTCATTCCAGCTGGAAGTTGGGTAGGAGGTAAAGACCTCATACAGGACCAGATGCTGTATCTACACTTATTGTTCCAGAGTAAATAAAAGAAGAAAATGCTTTTCATGTGTTTGAGCAGCTGTTGTTCTCCGGTGAATCTTCAGCTCCATCATTTTCAAATGCAAATTGCCTGAGTAACTGTACATATTTCAAATGATAATGAAATATGAAGTATGATTTAAATACATCATTCTATTGCCATTGAAATGGTATGAGCCCTACTTTGATAGTGCAGTCAAAAGGTTTACAAGTGTAGTGACAGAAAAAAAACAATTGTACTAGGCAGGCGTATTTCTCTTGACTGCATTACACAAAGCTTTCTGAGAGAGGCCAGAAAGTAACATCATGAAATAAGACCTGGAGCATCAGAAATGGTTTTAGTTTTAAAGTACTGCTGCTCTGTCATTTTCTTCCCCATCTCCATATCTGCTATTTCTGTGATGGGGGCTATTAGATGTGGCTAGAAATGCAGACTTGGCACTGCAGATAGGATGCAAAGAATACTGTATACCCTATAGGAAGATAAGATGGCACCAAGCTAGAAGCAGAAAGCTGATACTTTGGGCTGTAGCTCTCCTCTGTGTCCTGCACAGTCTCATGGGATGGGAGAAGTTGAAACCAAATAGGAAAATGAATCCTGCAAGGACAATCCTGGACATGACACTTCCCTGTGGCAGCACTTGTGCATGCACCCTACATTGCTCAGTGGCTGCTCTAGTGCTCTGGATCCTACACCCCATGCACAAAGAGCTGCACGTCCACCACAGGGGTTTACTGCCCAAGACCATCTTGTGCTCTGAGGGCGACCCTAATCTGGTGACACACAAACAGCAACATCTTTGCAACTGGAAGAATTCAGTAACTGATTTTAGGTGGTTTTTATGATGCACAACTGACTGCAAACTGTGCAGCTCCTTAATTAATGACTTGCTGGCTTCATTCCCAATTCATGGCTCCTCCATTTAGTCTATTCCAGTCACATAACGCACTGTCAAAGCGGCGAAAGCTTTCACAAATGCAATCCAACAGATGAATAAATAACAATAAGCTCTCGCTGAAATGCATTCAGGAAACATTTGATAGGAACTAATTTATTTTACTTTATTATTTAGAGAGCCAGTATATAAAATTACCTACCGCAGCAGAGGCTCAGCTGATGCACTCACTTTCTATTAGCTTTGGTTGCCGTTAGGTTGCTGTTCTTGAAAGGCTCAAGAATATTTTTGGAGCAAGAGTTATATAAGAAAGAGGGTTGTTTTAAAAGACAAGGTATTTTCAGGGTTTCCTAACATAAAGGTATACAGAAATAGCCCTGCATCATCAAGCCTGTGAAAGTACCTAAGCTTTGTCTTCAAAAGCTCACATCCTAGATTGGTTTTAAGGAAGACATCACTCAAAAGCTCTGACACAAAGATTACAGCTTTTATACCACCCGTCCTCAGGCACAGTCAAACTTTTCACCACATGGGTGAGGTGTCCCCAGGGGCTGGTTGTGTGCCCCAGGAATGGAGCATCAGTTTAGATCTCCTTGTTCTCAGCTCTGGAAGCAGAGCCTATTGCACTAATTCATCTCCTCTAACATGAAAATGGAGCAGCAAATACAGGAAGAGTGAAACTCCAAACTAAATGCTATGAAAGCAAAGTGTCTTCTTGCACATACAGTTCTTTGCTTGGGAAGATAACACAGCATGCCTAGCTCCCTGCTAGTGTGCTGTCCTTAAAGGACACTGGTGTTTCAGACTGTTTCTGAGCTTCTCCCTCCTGCCACAGGCTGCAGCATCGTGTTCCTGTTTGTCCGACATAAAAACTCATCACAAGCATATGGGTAATCCTAGAAAGTGGGAAGACCAAAATGAACCTCAAGTAGTTTGGCTGCCTATGCACAAACACTGTCTCTGCTTTGACAACACAATGTGGACAGACTCCTTGGAGTCGTAAGAAACCAGAGGGGGCAGCAGAAAGAACAGCCAAATATAATCTTCTGGCTGTAAATCGCCGCTACTACAGTAAAACCTTTTATTAGAAACAGTGCATTTGCATTGGATTCACAGGCTTTGGGTCCCTGAGATATCTCAGAAAGGAAAGCAAACCTTCAGTAACTCCAACTGGTGGAGTTCCTTGCATTTTTAATGTTTTTCTCTTGTCTTCTGATCTATATATCAGACAAAAGAAACAGCTTGAAATATTTAGTCCCCAAACCTGAACTAGCTGCAGGTCTCACAGTTATCTGAAATAAATGATAGTCTTTGCAAGAGAAGAAATATGGTAATCTGAAAATCTTGTGCCCCTGTTTTGTAGGAACAACCAATTGAGCAAAGGTAAATGCAAATTTTATAGTGAGTGCAGATAGTAAAGAAATATAAATGGAAACCTGTCTATCACATTCCAGGGGAAGATGAAAGTCGAGCGTGTTGTACGCTTGAGCTGGTTTATTTGTACAGTCATTTATTCAGCAGTCATCCTGGTAGTTTTCTACCCCTTCAACTTTGTGAAATTGTAGGGAATAACAGTTTCTTCACAAAGCTTTGTGTGGTTACATGGAAATTAAACTCTTCATTACTTAAAAAGGCCACAGCATGCGAGGAACTTGTTGGTATGTTTAAGTCTGGAATGGTATGTTATTTAGTTCTAGGAATCATTTAGCTCATCGAGAGATGTGTCTCAAAAGCCAGTAACCTGAAACTAAGGGTTCAGCAAGTAAAGGCAGATAGACAATTCTTGGAGAGAAAACACATGGAGAAGAAACCAAAAGCTCAGTGAAAGAAATAATCCCTACTGGTGCAATTTCTTCTAATGTATTTAAGAAGAAAGTTAAATGGGCAAGACTGGCCAAGGTGTAAAAAAGAGTGCTCAGATATAGATAGGTCACTTTTAAGACAGGGAAGGTTAAGTGACTTTGAGCACTAACAATGTCCCCAGGGTCTGATGGGATAAAACGAGGAGAGAAGCATAACCAAAGAAAATAGAAGATTGAGAGTACTAGAAGAGCTACCACCAATTAATGTCTGGGTTAATGGTGACACAGAGCACCATGACATATGTCTGGGGGAACCTGTGGAACCTGTTAGGGAAGGGCAGTTGGGAAGAAATCCTCCTTTTCCATGGCCACTAAATGCTTTTCCAGTTTTCCACATCCTACCTATTTCCCAAAGGCACAAAATGCCAAGCTGTGCCTGGCTGTCAAACTGCCTGGGTAACCAAGCAACTCCAAACACATATATACATACATATATATTATATGTCTTCCTCTCCCTCCCATATATAAATATAGGCAGTATTTCTGATACAGCCAGCTTAGATTCTGAAACTGGTTTCCCGTTCCTGTGATTCCCTCCCTGAATTCAAGCTGGGGTTTTTTTGTCAGTGATCAGAAAATACTTCGCTACCTTTTGTGAACAACTGTCTTTGCATTTTAGTTCTTAACATCCTGAGCACCCCACAATCCCTTCTTCCTACTGCAGCGAGCCCAAGTTGTACTGCAGCGGCTGTCTCCTGCTCCGCAGCACAGTGTATGCACTTGCAATGATAATTCCCAAGACAATTTAGCTGTGCTTTGAGGAATTAGTTAAACCTCCAGCTCTACCTAGAGCTGAGGAGTTTGTGGGGGTGGGGATGCTGCATAAAAAGTAGGCAGCAGGAGACAAATATAGAAGCTGTCAAGGGAAGCTTATTTCAAGCATGTCCCCCCAAACCCACACGTCTATTATTCTAGCCATGAATTTGTCCTTCAGTGTTGGTTTTTCTTGTCTTGGAGTCTGAAAGGCCTATTTCTAACATTGTGAAGCCTCAGCTGTCATATCTGCTTTCCTCTTATTGCAAGCTACGCACTGAAGCACCGTGCCCTTTCATATCAAATACATCATTAAAACAGATCCCTTTTCCCATCAGAAATAAGCTTTGGGTGCAGTAACTCAAGCATTATCTCTAGCAGCCAAGCCTATCTACGACGTTCCCACCTTCCTGACCTGTTTCTTCCCACATGTACAGTTTCCATTTCCCCAGCGCCACACGTGTACCTGTGTGTGGGGCTGCCCCATTTGATCCATGTAGATTAAAACCAGCACTCTAAGAACACATGCCTCAGCATAGCAGAGGGGCGCATCAACCCCCGGCACGGAGACAGGGAATGTGTCCTTGTAACCACGTCTTCAGATGCTGCTAATGGCCATTTCTGCTGAATACAGGCACTGCCCAAATCAAAGACAGCAAGCAGAGAAAAACCTGACCTGAAACCTTTATACATTTCTCAAGCAGCCAGCTAGAAACCAGAACTGTTTATTTATCTCTAATGGCTCTCTCTTTAGGCATTTCCCCAAACAAAATTAACATCCTTAAATCCCCAAATCAATTCAGCTTCCACATTTTGCTATGATTAAGTAACATGCTGTTATTTATTTAATCCTCTTTGGAAACAGCAGAGCTGCTGTGAACAGAAGAGCCATGTTTATTTTCAGGCGTTTTAAATTCATTATGTTCCTGTACTCATAGATACATATACAGATTTATATCCTTGGTGCAGAGAAACCCACTTCGTGAAACAAAACACGAGCATCTAAAATACAAATCTGGGCGAGCCTTCAAAGCTGAACTGCAGGCTCATATCCTCCTTGCAAGCACAAACCTCCCTAAAGACTACAGCTCCCAGCATACACTGAATCTAATAGTGTTTCTGGAACCAGGGTGACAGCTTGCATGAAGAAGCAATTAACCTGCCTTGGCAAAACAGGAGGGAGTGGGAAGAATCATGACCACAGCTGCTCTGCATTCCTGAAAATTTGGTGCAGCTGCCAGCTTGTGAATTTACCATTCCCTTTAAACTAGCGAACATTTGCAAGCTGTTCGACAGGATGGTTGTTGGGAGGAAAAGGGATGCTAAAAATGACTTGTGGAGGGCTTGGTGAAGACTGGGATATCACAGGAAAAGAATTAGATGCAGAAAACCAGCTCTGAACAAATGCTAGTGGGGTGTGTTTGCTTTGGAGAGAATGTTTTAAGTCGAACTTGCAATGGAGCAGAACAAAAGGTAACATGCATCACAATGGGCATTCGCATCCATAGTGCTCTGATGAGCTGTTCCACCTAATGAATGAGCCCATGTCCAGTGTTTTGGGGTTAATGCCAAAAAGCAGGTCTGTGACTCATGTGCAGGCCACCCCACGGGGGTTTTGTGCTGCTGCCTTCAGACGAGGTGGCTGGTAAGTTCGTGACCAGTCTTGCCAACTAGCTGCCACCCCAGGTCACAGTGAGTGTCCCGGGGGAAGCAGGCACCTTACCCATCATTTCCAGTTGTATGTTGTAGTTGGTGACTATTTAGGTGTGTAGGAAGCTTTTTGCAACTGTGATTTTGGAGAGATGCAGCTTTGCTGGTACCTATCACCTCAGCAGAAAACAAGAACATGGGTTAATTACATCTGCATTACCAGTCTCATCTGCAAAGTTGAGCTAGGGCTGGAGAGCAGCAGTACCAAACCTGCTGGTTGTTTCCTGAGCTTCTCTGTCTGCAAGCCCAGCATGGACAGGACAGGCTTTTGCTGGAGGTGAGATCAGGCAGGCAGAACAAGACAAGATATGGACTAAAACCCACCCCACCATGGTGGGAGAGGAAAATCACTATGGAGCCAAAGGGGGCAGGGGAGCATGATGCATTTTGGTATCTCTGTGCCCTTTCAAACTGACCACCAATGTCCCCATAGACTGCAGCAGTGCTGGAAGTCTTCCAGCACCTCCATCTTCTCACGCCAGGCTCTGTCCAAACCCCGGTGTGCACCACCATGGGGAAGCCGGGCTGTCTTCAGGATGCCTGAGTAGGAGACCTCCACTATGCCCTGCGTACAGGGATGTCAAATCCCTTTTATTCCTGTTGTTTTCCTTGAACAGGCTGGATGAGAGGTCAGTTAACTGGGGACAATAAATCCTCTTTATTCTGACATCTGATTTTGCAAAACCTTAAAAATAGAAGAACTCATTTGTGTTTAGCCTTAGTTTCGGAGCTAAGGACGTGGGTCTGTATTTGTACAAGATGTAATGTACGTCTATAAAAATCTCCACCGCCTCCTCTTCCCCCCACACATACAAACATATTGTAGCACTTGGAAACTCCTCACTTCTCAGTAAAAAATGCTCCAGAGAATGATCAAAGGTTAATGAAAAGTTCAACCAAGGAGCAGACCCCAGCAGAAATAGCAGTTTTTTAAGGCTTTCAAACAGCTGACAAGAAACCATCAACAAGTATTTGTGGTCAGGGATAAAGAGAAACATCTTTTTGAACATATCCAAGCATGAAACCTCTATGGTAGTTACCTTATAGTATTATCCCTACATGTCAAACCATGTCATTTTTATGAAGAAGGCTGATTCATATTTGACAGCGGCAACTTTTTACAGCCCTCAGGGGTTGTGACTTCAATAGCTAAGATCCAAGTAGTAGAACTGTAGTCTGCAACCCCGCAGGTAATAAATGGCAGTGGGAGAAAGATGGATGCTGCATTCTTGATCCTCTTACCAGACTTTAATATTAAAGTGTTGCAGTGTAGTAGTGCAGCCAATTTGCTTTCAGAGCTCAATACAAATTGTCTTTGTGGAGCAATGCTTTTCTTCTTTACTTCTTTTTTCCCTGGGTTTCTCATCTTTTAAAATAGAACTCTCCTGAAAGTAAGTTTTGCTTTGATGTCTGGGAAAATCTTGAGGATATTTATTTATGTTTTGCAAATGTTCGTGCTATATAAAATGAATGTACTTGTGTGTGTTATTAGAGTACCAAGAGCTCCACTCATGTGAAAGCGTGGTCAACAGTCCTTCAAGAAAGAGGAACAGGGTTGCTGGAATGGTTTCTCTGGACCAGAGCCTACTCCTCCCTGAGGGCCAGGAGATCTCAGTAAAGAGCAATGGGAGCAGCCAGCAAAGTAGGGCCAGCCAGGAGGCTGGGGTGCCTTGATGGTCTCAACAGCAGGTCATGAGAAAGCATCATCCCCTCATCTTGGGCTCTAGTTTGGGTCGTAACACCAGTGGTCAGAGGTGTGCTCATCACGGGGAAATGATGTTGGAGAACTGGTGCTGGAGGAAGAGACTGATTCGCATTCTCTGGGGTTAATTATATGGTGGATATTGATGAACTGGGCAGAGAAGTTAAAATGGGTACGGTGTTTGTCATGGGAATATATCATCATATGTCTTCTGTTATAGATTGAAATGGTAGTCACAAGACATCCAGACTCTTCTGGTTAATTTAGATATGTTAAGGGTGGGTGTATTACACACTGAGTTTGATGCATTGGTGGGTTTTTTTCCTCTGGTCTTTATTTTTATTTTGCTGTCGCCATGGTACTGTATATGTAAACAGTTCTTATTTAAAAATACCAAATCTGAGAGCAGATTTAAAGCATTTTAGAACGTAAGTGCTGGGATCAGAATAACGTGTGGTGTTTTGACATGAGCTGAAAATACATCCAACGGCTCCCTTCCAGCATGCTGACAAAATATATAAATTAGCCTGACAAAGGTCTGGCTCTCACCAGAGCTCCCAGCTCTGATGAGCTGAGCTCTGCAGAGCTCACATCCAGCAGAGCAGCCGAAGCTGCTGCCTCTGATACATGGTGAATCATCATTTCTCTAGCAAAGATTGTACCTGTGGTCATCGCAGTGAGGACTGCAGGAAGCCAGCAGCTCGCTGCCTCTGAATGCAGTGATGAATTAGCATTGCTCTGTGCCTGGCTGCCACAGTGGTCTTAACAGCGGGAAGAGAGGAAGCAGATCCCCACCAGGGTGACAGCACTTTCTAAGAGAGAGACATGAGCACTAAATCTTATGTCCCTGTACCAGCGGTTTCCTCTTAAGCAGTCATTCAGTGTTCTGGATCCAGTGGAGACAATCTGGTGCAAGCTAAAGCATCACTTCGTGCTTGCTTTGCCCTGTCCAAAATATAACACCCTGCAAGAACCGGGGCTCAGGCTCTCACCTTTTCATAGAATCCCGGGCTGGTTTGGGTTGGAAGGGACCTTCATCCAGTTCCAACCCCTGCCACAGGCAGGGACACCTTCCGCTAGAGCAGGTTGCTCCAAGCCCCTGTGTCCAACCTGGCCTTGAACACTGCCAGGGATGGGGCAGCCACAGCTTCTCTGGGCACCCTGTGCCAGCGCCTCAGCACCCTCACAGGGAAGATTTTTTTCCCTACTGTCTAATCTAAATCATAGATTCAGTTTCCAGTGCACAGCCACCTGCTTCAAACACATCCTGCTCCTTTGTACACAGACCCAGTCGTAGGTGGGTTTGCTCCAGGTTTCTGCACCAAGCTTTGCTCCCCAACTTGTGCTTTCAATTTTAGAGCTGTCATGGTTAGTGCAGAGGGGCTGGTGGAGACTCGAAGTGTCCTTGAGTAGCTCTGAAAACAAAAAAGCAAATTTATTTAGGGGGGCTTCTTCTTATGGCTGATGGATAAAGTTCACCCTCAGGCTTGAAAAGGTGCAGACTTTAAATCACCTTGTAAAGAAAAGGTTTTTCTCTTGGAACACAACAATGCTATGAAAAAATCCTCAAAAAACAAGTCACTTTTATTGAGTTAGATATAGATTCAAGTGCCTAAATCTGGTTCCTAATTTTAGGCACATATTTTTACCACCATGGAGAACGCTGTCCCTGATAACACCAAAGGCACAGAAGCACTACAAGGAGGAAGTTAATGTTAAGAGTGGAGTTTCTTTTAAAGCATACAGATCCTGTGATTTACACTTCCAATTCGTACAGATGCTCTGGAAAATCCCACTTTAAATGTTTGCCAAGCATGCTAAGACTGCTGGTGGGAAGTGCAAATTCAAAGCATGAATATTACCGCTTAGCTATTGTATCTAGAATACAAAGGGGCCCTGTGGTCTTTAAATGTCACTTGAAAATAGAAATCTTCCCCTAGAGAAATCAGCTTTCTTCTTCCAGGGATCCTCTGCTTCCAGGCAGATCCACAGCATTGAAGGGAAACTCACATCTCATCTTTTCTTAGAGAGACTGAGGGAAGATCTCCCAAAGGAATGTATGCGGCTGCTATAGCGCTTGTGCTTTATCTCTGCACCTCGCCTGTGCTGTCCTGCAGCTCAGGCTGGCGCACTGCTGTTTATAAAACACCAAAGATCAAGCTGGTATTGGAAATCAGGTCAGCTACTGTGCCGCAGTTTTAGCTAGTCTAATTACTCTATAGCACATCAAGACACACACAGAGACCCCAGAAGGATCACCTGTGGAGCAAACCCCCCTCTCCATGTTGCTGGATCTGAAGGGGGGTTACGTTTTTCTTCTTAGGGCTGTTGACTTGGTAAGCTGCTCCAGGTGTAAACAGCCCCTCACCTGGGTTGCTCCTTCTCCTTCCACAGCAGCTGGTGGTGGATAGGGAACATCCTTTACACTGATGAGCCCTGAATCACTGCCAGCTGTGCAATGCCCTCTCCATCCTGCAACACACCCCCTCCAGATGCTTTATAGCCATGCTTTAGTGAGCTATTAGTTAAGAGGCACTAGCTTAATGTTTGTTTGAGGGGGATTTCCTATCTTATTACTGCACTATGTGGTTTTCTGATGCTCTTCTGCAATGTGAGTGGTTTCTCAGTCACAAGTAAGCAGCAGTCTTGGGGCTAATTTGGTGCTGAATGTTTTCATTTGCAGTGTTTCACCTCCGTGGGTTTTGAAGTGGATGAGATCAAGCGGGGTTCTCTTCTCACGGTTTGTTCCTATGCTCCTGTGAGTGCTCTGGGAAGCAATTTTGTGTCCTTGGAAAGGTAAATGTGGGCTGAGGCTCTCCTGTTCTTTATGGATTGCTAAAAATATCAGACCTGTATGCTTGTTTTTTGTTATGTTTGCATATCATTCTCTGCAAAACTTACCTGGAATTAGTGTTTGTGGGTTGTTTGGGCTTATGAAGAAGTTTAGTCATTTATGGTGAGAGATATATAGATATATGTATATTTAGTAATCAAGATGATTCATTTATTACTGGAAATTTTTTGTTATGCTTCTACTGGCTTTTTGCCTGTGATCATTATTCTTGAACTTTGACGCACTCTTTATGAAACATGGATGCTCTGGAAGTGAGTGAACTTATAAAAGTACTTAGCAGCTCTCGGTGGACAGGTATCTAGTGATTTTCAGAAGAATTCAACACCTATTGTACTGAGAGTGCCGAAAATAACAAATGCTGAATGGAGGATGAAAGATGTTTGACCCTGAGGTATGAAAAGTGCTTGGCCTTTTGTGTCTGCTGCATCCTCCTGTCACTGTAAGCTGTCTCTCACTGCATTGACACATTTTATGAAGGACCTGGTTTATATCTGAAATAAGAAAGGGGTTTCTTGTGGCACCTTTCCCAATACTCTGCACTTGTAAGATACTGATGTCTTCCTTTTATTTATGGTAGTTTTCTCTTGGTGGAGTGTGAAACACTGGGGAGAAGAAGTAAACCTTACCCCAGATTTGCTGTGACTGCTTAAGATGTCTTGTAATCTGCAGTGAAGTGTTTCTTGGTCTATATTAGCTAGTGTCCTTCAGGTGACCTGTATATTTGCTGTAAGTACCCTTCCCTAGCTTAGGGCCTCTGCCTGAAAGAAGAGCATCTGCAAGCCCCAGGACAAAGGACTCAATGTCTCACTGCATAGAAATGATTTTATTCCCAGTGTGTGTCATCCGCATACTCCAGGTGTTTGGCAGCCAGGCAGACTGTCCTGGGATCTGTGTCTTACAGAGGTGTAAACTGGGGGTTCATGCAGGGGTGGGGGACTGTCACTTAATTCATTTTGGTGGAATGGCATCAGAAAGAAAAAATTGGAGGTCTTTGCCTAGAACATTGAAGGTTCTTGGTCTGATGCTTGAAATGGAGCTAGTCTGAGTCAGTTCCTCTACTTAGGACAGCAGAAGTCTTTTTCTCAAGAACAAAGCTATGTGATAAGTACCAGAAGTATTGGCTGGGGAAAAAGAAGTAATTGATCGGAATCAGGTACTTTGTGAAAATTCTGGACCTCAGTTAGAGGTGGGAATGTTAAAATTCCAGCTCTGTGGCAAGAATTGTGGCAGGATCCAAAAACGTTATCTCTTGACACACTTCCTTTAAGCCAGCCTGAGCCCTTTGGACAGTAAATATCTAGTGTTTTCTTTGCTCACAATCACGCTGCTTTACCTTGGTGAAACTGAGAAGACAATCCAACCTTTGTTTCCTGTTGTTGCTTTTCATAAACCACCATCTATCTATATCCAGCAAGCCCAATTATGTTCTTCCATATTACATTTCCAGTCACTTCACAGTTGTCTCGTACCATGTAAATGAATCATATAAGCCTGTAGTAAGTGCCAATCCTGGTGAAATAAGTCCCGTTTCATTATATTATGGTTGGTTTGCAGTGCTGCTTGCTATTAGTACACCTTTTTATCATGGAGAATGAGGTATATGCTATATTATTAACCACTGAGCTATCACACAGGTTCAGCATTATAATTTCCAATGATAGCAAATGTTGTCATTGGGGATGCAAAATGGCTTCTATTATAAAAATTTGCCTCTGTGTTCTCATCATTAGCTTTGGGGTGAAAATTGTCTCTAAACAGAATGAAAGCAATAAAAAGTAAAGAATTTGGCATGCCACAGTCTTTTAAAGTAGAATCTGCCTCAAGTCCTTTGTCAAGTTACTGAAACCTAAGCTTTTCATGAACATGGATAACTGGAACTCTGCAAGCAGCAGAGAAAAAGACGTGATTGAGAAGCATATACATGCAAAACAGAGAGGGAAACAAACTCCTGCATAGGTGAACTTTCCTGGGTGCTGGGCTGCTTGGGTTTCCAGCAAAATCAGAGCTCAATGGATGGAACTTGCATTGCATTCACCAATGTAGTCACAAGAAAGAAAGGAACTGGCTTTGTTGCCCAGGGCTGCCCAGTCCCACTGGAACACTTGCCCTGCTGAGATAATTTTGTATAGAGGAACAACTGGTTGGGATGCTTCAGCACTGTTTAGTTTGTATGCCAGCTTTCACTCTGTTTCTAGGGAAGTTTCCTTGGCAGCAGGAGCTTGTTTTCACTGCAGCAATCGGAGATCAATTTTGTCCTCCCCAGAGTAAAGGGCAGGGCAAAGGTATATGGAGAAACAAGGAGGAGATAATCAGTTAACAGGGGGTAGAGGGCAATGAAAGGATAAGTCTGTGGTCTGCTGCAGCAGCAGGAACCAGGGACTGCGTCTATTCCAATTCTCACTGACCTACTCTGGCTCTGGGAAATTCAGTCTGTCTCAAATCCCCATTTGTAAGGGGAAAGGAAATACTCCTTTACTTCCACCAGTGCTGCAAATATAATAGCCCTTATCTGAGGGATTTCCTTGAATGCTATGATGTTTCTTATCCTCTTTCCCCTCAGTCAACTCTAGCTGCACAGGGTATTGTCAGGCTTAAAGGAGGAAGGGGGTAATTCTTTCTCCCCCTTTCCTCCTTAGTGTCCTTACTGAAAAGGAAAACCTGTTCATGAAAGCAATGAATACGTTTGGTGCTCTGAACGTGCCTGATGGAGAAGAGGCTTTGTGAGCTGACTCAGCTTCAGCAGCACTGAAATGAAATTAGCAGGTGTTAAGCCTGTTTTGAAATGCAGCATCACTGTGACCCCATTAATAAAGGCCTAACTCTTTTAAGCTGCCTCTTTGGCATCATATAATTAAACTTTTGCCGATACATCATGTCATTCCTCTGGTTTTTCTTATGCCAAAATTCAATTCTCTTTATTGCATTAGCCTCAGTAGCTGGAGGATGCTTGTTATCTAAGGCATTTGGATAGCTCGTGTCCCATTCCTGCAAAGAGCACAGTGTGTTCAGTTCCTTATGGAACTCCACAAGTACCAGTAAGGGCTGGCTCAAACCCAGGCATGTGCAGAACAGTGCCTTATCCACAGCAGTAGCTGACCACTGGTGGAAGTTTGTTCATCTGAGTCTACAGATTCAAAGCCAAAAGTACTTGCCCATTTAAACTGACATCCTGTTTGGGAATCACGCACTTTGCTTGTTTCTTGTGCCTTCTGGCTGGCAAAGTGCTACTGAGGTACAGAGAGACCCATATTTTCTGCTGATGAGTATCGTGGCAAATAGCATTGTGGTTGGTTTGGGTATTTTTGGTTCTTTTACTACTTGGGTAGGGTGATAGACTCTTTTCATGCTTTCCTCATATGGTCTGTGTGATCTAGATTTCTGCTCAGTCTTTGCTGCAGATAGTGCTGGTAAAATAGCTTCCAAGGAAACAAGTGGGTACCATGTTTTGGGACACTAGTCGCTGCCCCAGAAGACATGAGTGCTATCATTCCCCTTGAAACCTTCACCTTTCTGGGCTCCTGTTTTCCTCCCTCAACTTGTTTATTTAGCCTGTATGTTCTCAGGGCAGGGCATGGCTCTGTTCTTCCCTGCTGTGTTCAGCACAGCACAGCCCTGATCCTTTGGTAATTCACCAATAAATCTCTTGGAGAGTTTTCTGACTTGACAATTATGTGTACTGAGTCCCATCTTCAGACACACAGGAACCCAGTAAAGACAAGTATCTCACAGGTAACCAGCAAGACAAGAATGAAAACCAGGCTGGCTTTCTGGAAACTAGTGTTTTGGTACTCTGACATTCAGCAATTGCCACTACAAACTAGATAACCATGTTCTCAATATCTAATGTACTGATGGTTTCTGATAATCTACCTGCTTGTTTTGATGATTAAGTGAGGGCTGATTCTCTCAAGGTACTGTTCCTACTTGACGTCTGAGATTGACTCCAACATGACATTGACAGAGATGATGCTCATCCACCTGCAGAAGGCCTGCACATCACCGAAACCGAGGTCTTGGATTAAGTGAGGGCTGATTCTCTCAAGGTACTCTTCCTACTTGACTTCTGAGATTGACTCCAACACGACATTGACAGAGATGATGTTCATCCATCTGCAGAAGGCCTGCACATCACCAAAACCGAGGTCTTATATGGTGACTGAACCTTATTCTGTCCCTTATTGCCGCCTAACAATGTTCCTTATCCCCACAAGCAAAAGCTGCTAAGGATCTGTTGGGTAGAGTTGATGAAGGGGCATATTCCCTCTCTCCTTCCAAATCTAGCTGACTAGTGCAGTGCTTACACACACAAACACATGAGGTAGCAGCAGCTTATACTACATCCAGGGCTAGGGCATGCTCTGCTAGGCTAAAACTGGTCTAATTCCATTGAAATTCCTTTAAAATCCCCAAGCTGTGTAAGTTCATTCTGCCTAGTTCTTTTCCCTGAGTTTCTATGTCTGAACATGAGAGTGGGAAAAAAGTACATGAAGGCAGAATACCCATTACTGCTAGAAAGCGTAAACTACGAGAAAGCTAAAATTGCTTGTTGTTACTAGATGAATTGTGAAGAGTTCTTTTTTTAGTGAAGAGGTTTTGGGTTGCCGGGATTTCCTTGGTTCATGGTATTTTCACGCTGGTACAAGTTTGTTGTAGAACTGGCTTTTGCACATGTCTTGTATTTTGATAGAAATTGTCTAGCGCCACGGCTCTCATAAATGGTCATCACAGTAAACAAAGCCCAGTCGCTGCACGCTGGGTGAAAGGAGCAGATTTGCAGTAAAACAGCTGACAGAGGAAGAGACAGTGTGAGACTGCAGCTCTGAAACATGTCGCTGACTTCAGGCAATGCAGATCAGCAGGAGACAGGACTGCAGCAGATGGTCTGAGTTTGATTAATCAAATGTCCTGAATTAAAGCCTGATTGTTTAACAAAAAGTAGGTTAAAAAATAAAAGCGAGCTGACAATGTAAATGAGTGCACTGTCTGTGCCTATTATTAACTTCAAATAATTGAAGGCTGAAGGCATCATTGTTTTCCTGACAGAGCTGAGCACATGGAACATTAGAGTGTTTAAATACGCTGTAAACATTGTGGGGATCAAGCATAGGTACAGCAAATGCTGTTTCCTCTGGAAGGGTTGAGCATGATGGGCTGGGGAGCTGATGAAGGACAGGCAAAGTTGTGCTGAAATACGCAGGTGCTCCACTGCTATTGGGAACTGCTCTGGGCCATAAAACAGACCCGTAAGTTGCCTATTCAACCCCAGGCATACACCACCCTGTGAAGAAAATGTAGTTGAGGATTCAAGCCTTCCAATTTGCCTTTATTTCCAGAGAAGCAAAGCAGACCTCAGTTCTCCATTGCTGAGACTGCATGATTCTTTTTCCCTTTTTAATTGTGTGCACATTTTATTATAATTAATCATAACATAAGAAATGGGTACAAATGACAGAAGTGGTGGAAATCATATTCAGCTCTAATTTTCTGTCTCTAAACCAGCAAAAAATCACCTAACATTTTAGGACTGCAGAATTGAATTAAAACTATAGATTGATCATAAGTTCTCTTGGCTATAAGCCAAGAGTGGAGCTATTAATTTGATGCAAATTAATCTATGCAAATTTGCACACTGATTTAATGAAGAGACAGACATGCAATCATTTCATTACTTCTCAGGTTTTCAATTAGATTGAATTCAGTAGCTTGGCCACCATCATAGTCACTGAGTTTAGCTAAAAGGTTATTGTATGAATATTTATGAATTTGGGACTTTGCTACAGCTCTGCTTAATAACAAGTATCATACTTTGAGTACATGCAAATGATTCTTCAAATATCCTAATGTAGTGATTGATTTGCGTTTTGTCTTGACTGCTCTATCTTTAATCCTACTTATTACTCTGGTGTTCTGGTCTGAGACAAATGACTTGCTCAGGAGTGAGTGACTTTTATATTATTACAAATGTGGTCTTGTTTCCTGGCCGTTTCAGTGTGAGATGTGATGTTCTAAACAGCTGGAAACGTGACAAATCTCACTCAGAGTGCAAGCAGATAAAAATTGAGACAACTCATAGCCCTGGGCAAAAAGGTGCCACTTCTACAGATGTCTGAGATTAGAGAGATGGATTCCCTTCTCATGAGCTCTGTAATACTATTTATCTTTCAATTGCGCTAAAGGATGTGTTCAGCTGGAAGTCTGATGATTCTGCTGTATCAACCCCATGAAGTTAGTACATGCTTAAGCATTGTCCCAGTTTGAACTGGTGTTTCTGAACCTTATCCAGCTTTTGCTGAAATGAATGGAGCTAGACCAAAAGGCTATAAATAGGAATAGGAGCAAGTCCAACGCGTTCTATTCCTGCCTTTCATTGTTTCAGGTTCTCATTTCTTGTAAGGATCCAGAATAAAAACTGTATCCCTGAATGTACAATACATGCATGTACAGCAGGGCTCATTGTGAGTCAGTGGGTGTTTGGGGAACAAACTAGACCAGGCCGAATGAAACAGTTATCAGCAAAAAGTGATCATGTTATTATGAGCACTCTGAATCTCCCTTTTTTCTATGTTCATCTGAGTAGCTCTTATAAAATCTCCAATGATGGTGTCAAAGCCTCTTCCTGTAACTGTAAATGAATTGTCTAGCATCCAGTATGGGACATTCATTGTTTCCCTGCATCTCTTCTTCTCTGTGCTACAAACAAGATTTGCTGTGGATGCTCTGAAGTCAGCCTAAAGAAATATGCAGCTGGTACTTTGGTTAGGAGATAGGGAGGTTTGTGATGCTCTTTAGCTCCTGGAGAAAACAATCCTGATGTCTGAGGTCAGCACTTCACTGTTCATCACAAACTTTGCCTTGGACTTTAGCCTTTTACCAGTGCTATGCGTGCAAAAGCACAGGTAAATGTGAAAGGAAAATGGCTGTAATTTGTGAGCTTTTCAAAACGAGATCATGAACTGCACAAGGCAACATGGAAATAAGCCCTATATTTTATCCATTTAGAATAGGAAAGAGTTGGCCAGCTAGAATAATAATATATGTATTTCTTAGTAAACTGTGATGATGACAATAGTAATTCAGAACTAAGCCAAAACCAGTGTCACTTGTACCCTCTGCCAGAGTCCTCAGTATGCTAGTTAAACCAGTTCTGTTGCCCTTTGGTTAACACCCACATACAGTGCAATTACTCGCACATAACCACAGCACTGGCTTACTCTGCCTGAGCACCAGTGTTTTCTGTGAGCCAGAAGAGCAGGACCCATCTAGAAAGACAAGAAGTGGTGATAAGGAAGTGTTGACTGAAGTAGGCTGCACCTCTTTTTAGGTTTCACTGTCCGCTGGAGCCAAGGTGTTAAGCTCATTCACCCCTACTGTAACATACACTACTTTGTATCTTCCCATTGACCCCTGCCTGCTGTCGAGACTATGAATTAAATCTTGTTTGTGACAGAGGAATTTAGCTGGGAAAATGGGAAAGCAGCAGACTCTAGAAGGTTAGGAGGTTGACAGGACAAGGAAGGCACATTTCCATGCTGCTGAGTCCTACTCTTTCTAACTGGCAAGGAGACTGGTAACTACTCAATTAATGGCTCTGAAATAAAGCATACCTATAAAGTCTTTGTGATCCCTTTACTCAACAAGGTCAAAAGAGTGTTGTTTCCATTGCAGCCTGTTTCGTGCATTAAACAAATACCTGCAGGTTATGTCAGGCAGGACCCAGCTGCTCTGCGAGGAAATGCTGTGGGATTTCAACACAGGGGCCTGGATTGCCCAGGGAAAGGAGCTAATTCAATATAGGCTTTGGGAAAATTTGTAGCAAATGTCATTGACGGGGTTTGTCTATACCCTTATGTAAATCAGAGTATGTGTGGAGGAGGCTTATCAAACCGGCAAAGTAATGTTATTAGCAGCAAGTGACCTAAGGCTGAACCATTGCAGGGGAGGCTGGGCTGCGCGAGGGCTGCAAGATTTGACTCACTTTATTAAGGGGTTTCTAATTTCCACACCAATTTATTTCCATGATGTCTGTGCAACCGAGTGCCTAATCATCTTCTGCTTATTCATATTTTCCCCCTGCTCTGGAGCATATCCTCTCCGAGCTTTTTCTTTAACTCAACAAAAGGAGCTTTCATTACTACCTAGAGATGTAACCATACAACTTGTCTTGGAGGCATTGCTGCTTCCAGTGCTATTCTACGAGTGTGTGATGTTTCCACACTTAGCTGGAAAGCTTGTCAAATGCCTCATTGCCCTCCTGAAAATGGCCCTTCTTCTGAGCAGCAGTGACAAATGACCATCACAGGGCTCATGGAGCAGGAGGGGGAACTGCAAAACTCCATAGAAATTAATTTCCTGAAGTAGCAGACTAAAACTCCTGCTTGCACGACCTAATACCTTTCAGCCCCTGGCATCATTTCTGCCTCCCTTATAGGCTGCAAGCAGCCTAAGTGTTTCCCCTGTGCTGATCTTGGAGCTGGTGCCCTTTTGTGGCACATTGAAAGGCCACAGCACATCCGTCTTGGCACAGAGTGAGATGCTCCCTGCAAGCCCTTCCTCTAGGATTGAGCAAAGAACCCCACAATCCCATACTCCCTTTAGAAAGCAGGGTTGTACAAGAAACAGGTCTACCCCATCTAAGGGACTAGGAGATGGTTTTGCCACCAGTCCTGATAGTGGCCCATGAGGGAGTTCTGGCATGTGTATCCTGTTGGTGGACATCCTTCTGTCGCACAAGCAGGCTGAGCTGCCATGCTTACAAGGGGGTCCTGAACTGGCAGAAGACATCCTCAGATCTGAGGAGACTGACTTGGGTGAAACTGGCCATAGGGTAACACAGTGCCTGTTTTGTTGCTCTTCCCTTGCACCCACATAACCCTCTCCAAACTGCCCCTGAGCGGTGAGATGGCTCGGTTTGTTGTCTCTTAATATTAGCTCTATCAGCCAAACTGCAAATACACCTCAGAAGGAAATCAATATTTCTCACCCTTAGCACATTGATTTGCACCACCTTTCTGATAATGGTTCCGGTAACAAATGTAAAAGGGCTTTTAAAGACTTGTCTGAATGTGAATATCATCCATGTGCAAAATACAACAGAAGTGGGGTGGTGGGGAGTAGATGGTCCTGAACAAACTTGCAAGAGGCAGTGCAGGCTTGTGTAGGACTAGCTTTTGTGTGTGCGTGCTTTAGAGATGCAGTCCATAGCCCAGGAACAAGCAGTAAAACAGTGGGATGCTGCCTCAGCATGTGGGCTGAAATGGAACTTGGATGATGGCTATATATAATGACAATAAACCAAATATGTATATAAATAAAGCTAGCGACAAGGTTTCAACCTTGGAGCATTTAATTTCAAGAGAAGTGCGAAGCTGAGCACAAAGAAGTAAAACGTGCCATGTTGTGCTTGAGAGTTGCCTGTATATTGGTGCCAAGCAGCTGGGTGCCTTGAATCTGTGTGTGTGTCAGCCTCAATGAGCCAGTTGGAATGCCAAAGTATTGGCCTTTTAGCTAAAAGGGCTGCAGTGAAACTCCCAGAGAAGCTGCAGAAGTAGGTGGGATCAGATTTGAGGCTGCAGACACAGGCCCTGTCTTAGTGTTAGAGCAAGATGCTTGGTACTTGCCCACACCCCAAAACTCTTCAGTGGCCTGAAAACCACCCAGAATTGTGGCTCTGCCTGCCTGTGACTTGGCTATACAGAAAGTATGATTTCTATTGTTAGGAGTTGCATGAAGTCTGGTAACTGCTCAGTCACAGTAAACCTTTGTGTTAATGGCTGCCTCTTCATTTTGGAAAAATAGAGCATGGAAAAATAGCTGATGTCCCCCTTCATCTGTCAAAGCATCCACTGAAACCACAAGCTGAAGTTACCGGTCATAGGATTTGTGCAGGGGCTTCACAAGAGGCTGTTCAGTGGCCCTGGCAGAACAGCATCAGATCATCTCTGTTATCAGCCAGGGAAAAGCACTGGCAGCACAGGCTTGAGAAAATGCTGAATGCAGCTTTCTGCTGGCTAAAAAGGGACTTGGAGTTCTCTCCTGCTGCTTCAGTCCTGGTGTGAGGGGAAATGAGGCTTTGTACATAAATTGAAAGCAAACAGGACTGTGTCAAAGGTATCAGACTCCGCCATTAATTATTTCTCCAGACTGGAATGACCCATGGGAGTCAGATTTTGAGACAGCTCCTCTGGGCAGGCAGATAGTATCATTCAATGTTGTTATCTGACGGAGGTGGGTATCACTCCCCGGACTGGTATCGCTCACTGATACACACCAGCAAAGAAGCTGACAAAAATAGAACAATGACTTTCACTGGAGCTGAAGCCGAGCAGTACATGTATTTAAACAGCTGCTTTAAGTTAGCTACTTGGTATATTGAGTACATCATTTTCCTGCTCCATTACTTCCACTGTAAAACTATCACTAATGAAGATTATGAATTGGAATCTTATGCAGTTTGACTTAAAGTGATGCTTTGACTAAAAGAGTAGATCTGATAGTTCACAGATCTGCAAGGAATGCTGATACGTACTATATAGTTATTCTAAAGGTGTCAGCATTTCAGAGCTGTTGGGCTGTATATCTGCATTGCTGCATTCTGTCCCCATTAGGGCAGTTTCCAGTATTTTCCAAGCTGTAGTGATACCTTGGATTTGACTCTGGAGGATGCTGGGACCCCACAACAGGCGGAGGAGAACTGGAAAACTTCTGCCACTGTTGGACTATTGACCCTTTGTGAGGCTGCCATGCATTTCAGCCCGGGAGAGCCAACATGCACTGCAGTTCTGGCTGCAGGGATGTGTAACAGTGCTATGAGTTAACTTTGGTGTGACATCAGGCATTTAGTTCAGTATGACAGTCCCTCAATTTTCTAATAAATCTGGGTCAACACTGGTCTTTTGTGGGATAATTAGGGTTGATCCATTCTGCAGGGCAAGCAGGAATAAAATTCATAACAGTGTAGGGAGGTCAAAGAGGGCCAAGGTGGAGAAATACTTGTGTCCTGAGCAGTGCTGTTTAGTGCTGCATCCTAATTGATCAGTGAACTACGTAAATGCTGAACAGGTCAGGCTCTGCATTTTACATAGCCTCAGAACTGATGAGGCTCTCTTTGAAACGTTACCTTGCTGTGCTGCATGCTGCTGGAAGAATGGGAAAATGGGATTTTTAAGTATTGTTCATTTTTAATTCATGGCAAATTCCTTTTATGATCTTTATGCAGCATTCGGCCTGCTGAGCGTGGTGATTGCCTCTGTAAACAAAATACTTGCAACACAAATAAGACAACAAACAGTCTCCAGCCCTTCCTACCTTCTTCACCCCCCTTAGTGCTAGGCGCTGTACAAAGCAATCACAGAGCAGAGACGGTTTCTTATGACTGCAAACGATATAGCTGCTTTGTAACAGGTTTTATTAGCTTGGGCTTAGGGTCAGGAAAGTTCAACTTCTTGTTGTGGAGTTGAAATCAAAGGCCACAGAGGCCACTGTTTCCCTCTCCCTTGGGTGTGGACTTCCTTTCCCTATTTTTTCAGGAGAGAGACCTGATCCAAAGCATAGTGTCCATCTTCTTCCTCCTCCCTGGGCTGCAGGATTCCAGGTAGAGTGTTACCATGAACACTACTGCCCTGTGCAGGAGCAGAAAATAAGGGCATCTCACAGATTAGAGGAGTTCGGTCCTTGTATGGCACTTGCCGGCTGAAATCCCAACAGCATCAGGAGGAGGAGATTGCTATAAATACAGGGCTTTGTTTGAAAAGCTTTGACTTGCAGGATCGTGCTCAAGTCCTGTAGCCTGAGCACTCTGCTAGAACAAATTGCTCTGAGAGGTCTCGGTGTTTTTCATTTTACTATGGTTGGAGGAATGCCAAGTTATTTCCATTCACTTGTAGCAAAAAACTTATCTGACCTCAGGGCTCTACAAAGCACAATGAGTTAGAATCATCCAAGAACAAGACCTTCCTAAGAAGCAAACTACATACTCATTTCTACAAGTGATATGGTGACACAATTTCTACTTGTGGCATTAATCATTTTTGTGATAGGCTCTTCACCACAACTTCCCATCAGTGCTATAGCTGGGAAGCATTGTTTTTCACAAGGAGAGAGGCAAGAAGTGGATCTCTAATTATGAATGCTATTAGGGAGCAGAAGCAAAGCACCCAGGGTTGTTTTAAGTATCAAACAATGGAATTCATCACTTGGGCTCAGACAACACACATCTGTTACTGATATTAGAATTGTTAATGTAGATATGTCATCATTTTCCTTTGTGATGAGACCGTGCAAGTAAAAAGAAAGAAAAAATTCATTTCAGAGGATGCTTGAAATTCTTGTTGCTCCAGGCAGAATTCTTCTGGTAGGCCCTAGGCTGTCTCTCAGACAATGGTTGAAAGAGCAGAGTGGCAGACTGCCATCCCAGGCAGGGAGAGGGATGCTATGGACGATGGTCCTGCTATAAGAACAAGGAATCTCTGATCCTAAAACAGGAGGTTGAGGGTTTCTTAGGAGAAACAGCTTGGCTTGTACTGCTTTGTGAAATGAAAACTAAGGAGAGGATGTGATGCTGGCTATAAATGCAAGAGGAATAGATAGTAGGAAGGAGAAGAACTCTGTAGTTGGCCTCTGCACCTGTTAAGCTTGCCCAGTGTTTTCCCACTGTATAGATTGAGTTAATGAAAAATATTACCTCTCCCTGCAGACTTTGCTTTTCTTCTAGTCTTAGATCATAACAGCTATAGTACTTCTATGCTTGGCACTGGAGTAAAACACGGTCTAGTTGGGAATAAATTTAGCTTGTGTGTGAGGAGATTTCCAGGTATGAGAGCTGCAGGGATCTGGAAAAGGCTCACAGTAAATATTATGTGGGCAAGGCACCTGAAATAGCCATAAATTGGCATTTTATTGGTATCTGAAGGATTACATGACATGGGAGCATGTGATAGAATAATTCTTGTGATGGCTTGAGAGATCCTCTGCAGTCCTAAGAGAACATGAGCTGAAATAAAGAGACTGTAATATCAGTGAAGTGGGGAAAAAAATCTTCATGAGGAACATCAGAAGATTTACTATCCAATGGTTTCTATTTAATTATTGATAGTAACCCAAGTACTGCTTACTGTATCTTGTACTCTTTTACAGTGTTTTCCTCTGTGTATTGAATGTCTGATTTAGTAAGAAACTATATGCCTTGGAGTTGTGTAAGAACAATGAATGTATTCATCAGCTTCCATATAAAGCAGCTGTAAGATCTCACTGAGGAGGGCTTCTGCTAAGAGTTAAGCTGGAGGATGAAGGGGAATGTAATAGAATTGTACACAAATTGGCACATCCACCTGATGTGCTACGTACGCTGTGTCTTAAGGTTGGTTGTTTTGTTCTCTCTGTGTGCTTACAAAAGGATTTCAGAAATGCAGTGTCCATACCTAAGCTAAGATTTTGGCTCCCACTTAGGCCCTGTACAAAGGAGCCAGGGTCTACAATGGAGTGCTGTGCTTAGTCCTTAGTTCTGCCATGGAGAAAAACTGTTCCTCACAGTCGGCAAAGAGGAATGGAGTGCTGGTGAGTGTTGTGGCCTTCATGGCTCCCCAATGCCTGCAGCGGGAGTGTGACTGGCTGCAGGCATTTTGGTTAGCTGCAGTACACAGGCAGTGCAGTCTTTTGAGTTCTGCAGCAGTCTCTTCAGTAGGACTGGATGTGGAATCGCGTGACGCAGGACAATTTCGCATGGAAAAGTCGAGCTGCCAAACTTTTGCCCAGGATAAACAACCAGAGAACATTAGAATAGTTCTGTTAGTTAACCTCTGCCAGTAGCATCACTGGAAGTAGCAGGAAAAACCCTCATGCTTCCTCTGAACCGCATTGCATCTTGCTTTGTATTGGTAAGAGGGAGATTTCTTGTCTTAATGCAGGATATACTCCAGAGCCCCAGTATATACGGTTCATTGCAATACAAAATACTTAATGCAGATATAATAAAGCTGTGGGTCTAAATTCTTCCTTGAAATCCCACCTGAAGGGGCAGGCTATGATAGAGGGGCTGATAAAATAGGATGGAAGATCTCACCACCTGAGCCTCCCAGGAGTGCGTGTGCTCAGAAGAACAGACAAAAAATACCCCCTTTCTAGGTACTGAGTTCTGAACTCAGAACTTGTGCTGCTCTTTTTGATAGCTTGAATCAACCTGTGTGAATGGGAATGTATTCCCAGTAACTCAACAGCAGTACTCCTGTGGGCTACTGCTTACAAGTAGTAGTCAGGGAGCTATTGCAAGCAACTGGACACACACAGGATAATGTTTTACACTGTCCTCAGTTATCATTCTTCTCCTGTTGTAAATGCATCTGAAGGGCGTGATTTCCATTTAGACTACATTATAGAACCAGGTCAAACATGAGGAATTCGTTTTTTACCTGCCTAGTAACCTGACAGATCATGTAGTTTGATCCTTGCAAAATTATCTGACTAGACACAGTGCTCTTTGAAAGCAGAGGATTAGGAACTATTTAGGCAAAGAAGCAGACAGGTATATTAAAACACTACGGTAAGAATAGTTGCTTACTCTAGCCTTACAGGGAAATGAAATTAATGGGGAAAGTGTTACTTACTTGACTGTGAACGTGGGAATTATTACTAATTGCAAGAGTAATTCCTTGATAATGATGCTGTAATGATTTTTTCTATTACAAGTGGTGATGCTGTCATTACTACATTACTCAAACTCAAATCTGTGGGGAAGCTCTGTAGGGTGAGCAGTGATTGAAAGTTTCACATTATAATAATTGCTCTGGATCTTAAATTTAGAGTGTGTGTGATAGATATCTGATGTTCACTAGATTTCTTAAGGCTTCTCTTCCACAAAGATATTTCTCTTATCTGCACTGTCCTCTGGTTATTTAGTTCTTTTTACACTAGTTAATTGTTCAGGACATGTTTAAGGATGATATTCAGAAATGAAAGAGTTTTAGCGTTGTTACAATGGTGACAATCGATAAATGAGCAGCTTACTTCTTATCTATAATGTTGTGTCGGGAAAAAAGTGTCATTCCTTATCCAGAGCTTTTCTGTTCCTGCTGCTTCTTTGAGATAGGATTTCAGCATCTTGGCTGAAACATCCAATGGCAGGTACAACGAATGTTAATCCAGGTCAGAAAAGCTCTGGTGAAGAGGGCAGGGGCAGAAAGACAGATAGATGAAAGGGCCACTCTGATTAAAGTGCAAGGGAGAGTTATGGATTTGGGCTTCCACCGGCTCTCGGCTTTTGTGCTTGCCTCACTAACTCAAGGGCACCTCCAGAACTTCCTAAAGAAGGCAGGGCAAGCCCTTTCCCTGGGAAATGCTGTTAATCCAATTCTCCCAAAGGTGAGGAGCCTGCTGGATCCAGTATTTTAACTAGTATCTTGCATACTATGTAAGAGTCAATTCTTTGACAGCTAGAATGAGGCATGTGGTTGTCATATTTCAGGTATGCCTCAGTATAGCAGAGGCAAGGGAACACCACTGAAATGCAGTGAAGAAAATAAGGTGCTTTCTTCTCCTTACTCACTGTTTTCTGTGGTGTTCCTGGTAGCAACTGGGAACTGAGGCACTGCTATGCCCTGCCCTTGGCTTCTCTTTCAATGAAAGGCTGTGCCGACTTAAGTGCTAAATGTTCATGGTCAAGGACTGCTATTAACTTGCAGGAATAGTTCTCAAGGAGGATTTTATTCTGGCTTTTCTGTACCAAATGAAGGAGAAGGTTAAGCTAACTCAATCTAAATTAGGTTGCAATAGGAAAACACAACTCTCTTCAACTGTGAGATGAAGGAGCAGTGGGAGCCAGACTCCATCCTGCTTTGGAAGCACTTGCAGAGCTTCTGAACTCTGTCTCCACATGAGGCCCTGGACAGTGGCTGCTGGCTGGGACCACTGAGAGGGGCTTAGGTCCCACGTGATGATGGTGGATGGCCCATAAGGACTTGTCCCTGATCTGTCACTGCTCTTAACCTCAGTGAGTCTTATTTCCTCACTTTGCTTGTCCCAGTTAACTGAAGTTGGGGACTTACCAGGATTCTCCTTTGGCAGAGAATTTGAGTCTTTGTTCTTCATACATATTCCCCTTTGTAGAAGTGTTCAGAATCTGTTTTCTTTTTAAGTGTAATTTTGAACATATTAATGATACTGGCAATTACTCAAAGAAAAACATAATCAATGCTTGTTAGTCTGTGAGGTGATAAATCTTAAAAATACAGTCTGTGCTCGCTTGGAATGTATTGCTTCAGGCAAGGTGACAGCTTCAGCAGTGCCATTTCTGAAGGCTGTGCTGTGCATTTATTTTCTCATTAGCATCTACTTTCTATTGTATATTTGGAACAAAGGTAACCTTGGAGTAGGAACACATTCCTTTCTGTCAGGAAGAGCTTGTGATGCTGTTTCAAAGGTGCATGCATGATTGAGCAGCAATACATCACAAGAAGCTCTGCGAAGAAGAGAATTCTTCATGAGCTGTAGAAGAAGAAAAGAAAAATCCATTTTTTCTTCTTTTTTAGATTACGGTACTTTGTGCATGGGGGAGGGTTAATTTATGTGTGTTGTGACAAGCGCTCTCAGATGGTGAGTAGACTGTTTGTCAACTCATAACTATCATTCTCCAAAATAGCAAAGATTCGATGATTTGCATTTTAGTGGGTTTTGATGAAAAATTGTATATTTTTTAAATGCAGGAGGTGGTTGTCACTGCAGTCTAAAAAATAATAAAAAATAAATCCAGACTGATTCTAATAGTTGGAGAGGAATTTGAAACAGTGACTCAACTTTCTACGGCAGCATCCATCATATAGTGTCAAACCCTCGGTATATCACTAGCATTTAAAACATGCTTAGGGTGCATATGGCCAACACAAAGCTGGAAGTTCATAGTAGCCATGTTTCTGAGGATAGAGGAGAAGTACATGGTGGGGAAGTGAGGGAGGGCAATCTTGTGGCAAAGCACTGAGCTGTACCCTGGAGGTCTGTGGCAGGGGAGAGAAGGCTATGTGACCAAGAATGTCAAGAACTATCAGTGGGAGACCTGTAAATGGCCTCAGGTGCTCCTGTTTTGAAAGCATCTGTGTTCCAGCAGCATCTAACACTAGAATCATAGTATAGTTTGGGTTGGGAAGGACCTTAAGATCATCTAGTTCCAACCCCCCTGCCATGAGCAGGGACACCACACACTAAACTATGACACCCAAGGCTCTGTCCAGCCTGGCCTTGAACACCTCCAGGGTTGGAGCATTCACAGCTTCCTTGGGCAACCTATTCCAGTGCCTCACCACCCTCACTGTGAAGAACTTCTTCCTTATATCTAATCTAAACTTCCCCTGTTTAAGTTTGAAGCCATTACCCCTTGTCCTACCACTAGAGTCCCTAATGAAGAGTCCCTCCCCAGCATCCTTGTAGGCCCCCTTCAGATACTGGAAGGCTGCTCTGAGGTCTCCACGCAGCCTTCTCTTCTGCAGGCTGAACAGCCCCAACTTTCTCAGCCTGTCTTCATACGGGAGTTGCTCCAGTCTTCTTATCGTCCTCGTGGCCCTCCTCTGGACTTGCTCCAGCAGTCCACAAGGCAACTAGGAGTGGTCCTTTCTGTAGCTTGGACCAGAGCTGGGATAATAACTACCACCCAGCCCAGGAAAGACCCATTCGTATCGCCACAAACTGCAGGGCATATTTAAACAGGTAAGAGGAAAACACTAGAGGCAGAGCCAGGTATCAACCAGGATGCTATCCTAGTACTCTTATTTTACAAAGCACAAGTTGAGATCTTTAACAACTCTGCTTAACCTCAGAGCTGTCTGCTCCAGAACTGTGCTCCCACGTGTGAGGTGAGCACTGATGCAGAGAAGTAGCTCCTGCTAAATCTCATCATTAGCTGTAAAACCTCTTGTGTTTGAAAAGTTCATCAGTGTAGGTAGGGGCAGTTGTCACTAATTCTGCCAGGTTTTTGACATCATGTGCCACTGCTGCAGCTAACAGTGCCTTCTGCACCAGCACTCTGGCTGGGACATTAGCTGAGCTGTCCCAGGGGAACAAACACAGATGATGAACTTCAGAAAGAAAATAGTATTCCTTCTAGTTTGCTGTTCTTGATGGGTTTTAATCACAGCTGAGATGGCTCTATCCTTGCTGAGGATGCTGTGTGCTGAGTGCTGGGCTGAGCACAAACAAGCTGCTTAGGCTCATCCCACTGCAAATCGAGAGTAGCGCCTGGGGAATTCCAGAGATATTAAAGGGCTGCACCAGCCAAAGCAGCTGGATCGTGGCTTTCAGCTCTCAGTGCGAGCGAGCTGTGATGTTGGCCCCTGTTCTTGTGTTTTTCTGATGATGGAGATAGATCAGGGAGCTGACACCCGGGAGTTTCTCGCTTTGGGGATTTGTCTGTGGTAGCAAGTTTGAACCCTCAGCCTTGCTAGGGCACAAGAGCTTGCTTTGATGGAAAATGGGGCTGTTCAGTCCTATGCTAGGTTGTTCCTGAAGGGTAAACCTCCATCAGAGGAGTTACTGGTTTCAGGACAAACTTCTGTTGTGAGGCACTGTATAATCACAACACAGAAAGATGGCTCTTGGCTTGAAGAGCACTACTTCTGTAGTCAGCTACAGTTGTTCTGGCTTGAGAGATCGTATTAAACACGATGTCTGTTTCTATTCATAAAACTTGATGGGTTTTTTTGAACAATACAAACTTTAATGTGTTTGAAAATGCCTTAAGTTGGTAACAATGATGAAATGCATAGAATCATCCAAAATTTTTCTGTTTACTTCTATAGTATAAACAGCTTTATTCAGTAGTTTCTGCATGGGGGTATTCAAGATTTTTAACTGACAACAGAAATCCACATATGGCTCAGAAAAATGTTGGCATGATCTTGTGTGAAGTTTGTTAAAATTGTATGATAGACATCTTGTTAGTTAAAAAAAATCCTTTTCCTTTCAGACAAATTTATTCTGTAGCTTAAAAGCTGAGTTTTAAAAGCTAATTGGACAAGGCCAAGGATATAATTAGATTTATACTCATGCAAAATAGTCTCCTCGGACTACTCTGTATAAGGACCCTGAGCCTGAAATTGGAGTTTGACAGAATATTGCTATTTAAAAAAAGAAAAATGAAGGAAAATAACTGACATCTGCTCTTAGTTACAATTCCAGTCGTACTGGGAGGTTTCAGTATCCAAGGCAGAGATGATCTGGTGCTACCATTTACCATCCACTTTGTAAAGCTACCTTCCTCCTTCCTTTCCACGGGGTGATGCCAATGGCTAAAATCACTGGACCTGCTGGTGGTGTTTGTAGAATTAAGAAGGTTAAACCAACATTTGGTCACTCACTGAAGGCTGGTGATTTGTAGCTGTTCACAAGTGCATTCAGCTGTTGTGTTCTTTCTGACCATTAAATCAATCGCATCCTTAAAAGGAGCAGAAAAAATTCATTTAGGAAATAAGAATCTTTTCAAGCAGCCTTAGCATTCCACACACTCCCCCGCCTCTTTTTTTTAGGGAATTTAAATTGTTTCTTTCCCTTACACAGAAGAGTTTCAAAGGAACATCTTCCAGTCTTTTTGCATTTGCTTCCTTGTCAAGTCGAAGGTGAACAAAAGCTTGCTGGAGGCATCCTACAAAAACAAACCCATTCAAATCAGGCCAAGTTGAGGGGTTGTTTTATTTTTTGGCTTAGATGCTTAACAGCATCATGGTTTCTACATAGCAGCTTATTTTTGCCATTCAGTCACATGCAGCACGTACAAACATGACCCTCCTGAACAATCATACTCTGCTCATTTTAACCTTGTTTTAAAAATCCAGTGAGGATGTGTTTTCCTTAAAGAACAATAAATGGAGAGCAGAAAACTGATTTCATTTATTCAGTGATTTTATTTCTTTCTGAAATCTTTGTGCTACAGGCCTCTAAGTGGAAAATATGTATGAATGTTACACATTACAGTACGCCAGACTTCAAATACATGTAACCAGGCAGAAAGGTTCCCTTCATCAAAGCTTAATAAAGGTTATTCAAATGGTATCTTACAACTTTGGTAGCAGGAATTTTCTCGTCTTTCCTAATTCCTGAGTAGGACAAAGATACATGAAATTAAAGAGAGAGAAAATGGGCTACACGAGACTGCTTGAAACCTTTCACGTTCAGACGTGATCTGCAATGTTGATGATGGTTCGTCTCAGCCTGTGTGTTTTCTGTCACCATTTCCAAGAAGAAACCACCTCAGAATCCAAGTGGCTTACCAGATCTTTGTCATCGGGGAGAAAGCTTAACGTGATGCAAATATACTACATTTATAACAAACTGCTCACATCCAGTTTGCTCCTTCAAACATTAATGGAACCAAAACCAATCTGGTGTCTTGAGGTCTATGAAGTCTGATCAGTAACGAGTTGCACTTGTCTGAATGTGGTCCCACCACCTTGGCATGGAGGAGCTGCTATCCTAAGGGCTGTTCCTCTGTATGCATGAGATGGGTTTTTTTTTTTGCCTGTAGTTCAGCCACCTCCTGATGCCCTGCACCAACTGCAGCTGTATCAGTTCTCAGGTCATTCATCTTACCTTCATGTTTATTAACTGTTCACAGGCTTCTGGATCTCGTGTTTTTCTACCTTTGCCTGGATCACTTCATGGCTGAGATGTATGTCTGGGCTCTCCTAGAAAAGCACAAATCACTTATTATTGTATTATTACTTCATCCATCTTACCGTGGACTTGTAACTGCCTTTCCCACCTATGCTATAACTTGCTACACCTCCCCTTATGCTTCTAGCTGCCTCACTGTTATCACACATCAAAGATATGTGTCAGGTCCTGACTAAATACAAGGCATGCTCCAGCGTATTTCCCTGTGAAGTGCCAGGGGCCAAGTTCTCTGCTCAGCCCCTGTGAGTGGCTCTGCTTTGATCTGGCAGGAGCTGTGTATAGGGGCACCTGGGGGAGCGGATCAGCTTACCTGTGGTTTCCCTCCTCTCCCTCCCAGTTATTGCAGGAAGCAGCAGTTTTTACAGTGTAAATGAGACATTTGGAAGTGGCTGCTGTCAGGAGGTTCCTCCTAATTCCATAATGCAAATATTGTATATTACAGAAGTCATCCCTCATTAGGCACATGTTATTGTTTAGCATATGGAGGTATCAACCAATGGCAGGTATCCCCCATTGCTAATATCTCTCTATATATGTATTGGATAATTAGAGTTCAATTCTATCATGAAGAACTTAGAGCTGGAGCTTGTGTACAAGACTCCTGGGCAACTTCTTGAACGGGAATTTCCCAGTTGTCAAATCTGAGTGGTTTTTGTGGAAGTGACCTGACTTCTCAGACTTCTGACCAAGCATATGCATGTCTGAATGGCCACTATTTCCTACTTGTCTAGAAGCCCCAGCCTTTCCAAAATCCCATATAATCTGAATAAATACTGCAGGGTTTCAACTCCATGTAAAAGCTGCAGATCTTGGCCAAAAATGATCCCGGAAATTTCAGCTTTTATTCAGAAAACAGTTCAGTTTACTATTAAGCTGTATTTATTGTCTAATAGAAAAGATGCTGGAAATACGCCTTTGAGAGCAAATGGCTTAAATGACTTCCCCAGGGTCCCACATGTACTCCAGAGCAGAAGCTGAATTGAATTCACAGCTCCTGACTATTTGTAGGGCCTTAACCACAGAATGATCTTTGTCTTTTATGCTAACATAATCTCAGTTATATGCTGCCTGACTTAAACCTCTGAAAATAAAAGCAAAGCTCTAAGTCAAACATAAAATCAAATGCTGCAATCACTTCAGTACTAGTGAATTATTAATATGAACCATTTAAAGAAAAATGTCACCATTTAGAGGAACAGCTTTTAAAAAAAGTGGTTTTGAAGGACAAATGTTTATATTCATGTGGATTTTTTCCTCTTAGCCATTCAATAACCAGACTGCACTGAATCATCTCTGAGAAAGCTGCTTTGACTCTCACTCTGAATCCTTTACCTATACTTTGTTAATGAATTTCAGCCTAAGTGCAGTTAAAGTGTGAAAGTTTAAGTGTAAGAGGGAATGGATTGGAAATAATAATTTTTCCTTCTTCCTGCCTCGTCTCTAGGCACTTGTTAAGAAATGTTTGGATGCAATGAAGTGTTGAGAGACTGAGAGCTTGTTAAAACTGCAGAGGGGCTGCTGTCTGAGGGGAGGCAAAGAAGAAAGCAAGGAAGGAATCTGAAGAAACTTCCTTTCCAAGGAAGATTAAAAGCATCTCAATTTGAGGAAAAATAAATGTTCTTTCAGATCTTCCTGTTACACACTTTAAAATCAAATGAGCCAGAAAATTTGTTTGGCTGCTTCTATGAGCATCGGTCTTTTATGTCTGCATCGGGACACTGGACCTGGTGTGCACATGTCCAGGCTAATTGCACTGGTAATGGTCTCACTGCAGCAACTGGATCCAAAATTTGATGGATATTTAGGAATAAGGGATGCATTCATAGGAACCGGGATTGGCTAAAACCAGGATAAAGTGCTCAAATAACAGGTTTGCAGCCTGGTGTTTCATTTAATTTTGATAAGGACATCTTGCATGAAAAAGGCTTCTCTTTCCTGAATAATTAACTTGGGTATATATTGCTTAATAGCCATTGCTCAGCTGTGGTTCAGCATCTTCAGGAATGGCTTCTCCTAGTGCTTCTGCTTTGTAACACCGTACAGCCCCTGCAGTCTTCTCAAATGCTGTAACCTGTGGGATCAAATCAACTTTAAATAAGAAGCACAACATCATGCAGCTCTACAGCAAGAGCAGTATCTTTGTCATGGTGCTTGCTGGCTTTGGTAGAGGGTGAGTACATGCCGCGTAGAATCATGGAATGGTTTGGGTTGGAAAGGATCTTAAGATCATCCAGTTCCAGC
>NW_009935074.1:14688-24273 GCF_000696875.1 Nestor notabilis | reverse complement strand
GGAATGCCTCACACCAGACCATTGTCACCCAAGGTTCTGTCCAACCTGGCCTTGAACACTGCCATGGGTGGAGAATTTACCACTTCTTTGGGAAATCTGTGCCAGTGTCTCACCACCCTCACAAAAGGAGGAGCATAGAGTTAAGAATTTAACACTGAAAGGGACTTTGTGAACTATAGATCTGGCTGTTCTTCAGCTGTGAGCCTTTGGGATCCCGAGAAGCGCATGTTTCATTTCACAACAGCATAGAGGTGGGGAAAATCTGTTTACAGATGCATCATGTTCTGTGGAAGAGACTTAGTGGGAATGTTTGCCTTGGGCTTTTGGCATTATTCAGATTTAGCTTGGATTTTATGAAAGACATTTGCCCCAGTTCTGCTCTTGTTTGCATTTCAGGGTTTGCTTCTGCTAGTGCAGACTGAGCTAATGCCACTGAAGTCTTGCACAGGAGGTGGGGATGCAGCAAGCACAGGTATAGAATGAACTGAGCTCCTGTCCCATCCCAGCTGGTGTGAACATGCCACCTATGGATGCACCAAACTTTGCTGGGGTGGTGTATTGCTATGACCCTGTCACACCCAGGTAGTTAAAAGGGGTGTTTGGTAATGACTTTGAATCCAGACTCTCGGATGAAGATACCCTGAACTCTTAACTGAACTCTGCAAGACCCTGATTGCTTGGCTGATGTATACCTCGATAGGCAGATTTCCAGAAATCCAGAGAGTTAAACAATAGTATCAGTATTGCTGGCTTTGAAGATCATAGTTCTATATTCTAAGGACTGAATTAAACCATTTCAATCATCCAGCCTGACTTGTATATCATCATAGAGTCTTCCTGTCTTACATTTTATCTCAATTAGAATGTCTTCTAGATGTAAGGACCAATCTGTCATATCCCCCAAACAAGCTGTTTACCTACAAATTGTCCTTAGCCTTAAAAGTGCCTGTAGTGATGCTGATGCTTCTAAATCATCTTGGCAAGTCCATGAAATTGGCTTTGATGTGCAGCCTAATGTGCTAAATTGACCCTGGGCACTGAGAAGCTGGGTTAGGGTATATAGGTGCCCTGGCTTGAAACTTGGCTTCTTGTCGCTATAGCATGTATTCTTCACCTTAAAAAGCCACCCCAAAACACCATATTGCCAGCTTGTTTACACATGATCTCAGCTAGTCTATATGGTTGCTATAGTGTTGCTAACACAAGCACGTGGATTAGGAGTAGTAATTTTCTGCTACTACTTTTCCGGTTGAGCAATACAATCATCCACATTGGTGTGCAAGCAAGTACTTTCTAGCAGGTGATTGAAAATGGCTTTATCAAAATTCCCAATTAACACAAACGCACCCCTAGCTTTAAATGTGAAAGCCTATTCATTAGCAAAACTCGTTATCTTGTCAGTTTGTTAAATATTCCCAGGACTAAACTCACATCCCCAGAAAGGACAATGCAAAATGCAGCTTTAACGAAGCTGTAGGAAGGGAAGAAGTTCTTTCTCTTGCTAATGTATTTCCAGCAATGTTTTGCATGCTTATGACTCTGGGGAACATAGTCTGCAAAGTGCATGATTAAGCATTATCATCATGATTTCAGAAGCCATTCTGTTACACCAAGTGATAATTCATTTTCCACCATTGTGCACACCAGTATTACTGTGTGACCTATAAGCTAGACCCTGGCACTGGCACAACAGGGGAAGAGAAGCCATAAGCTAGCAGTAACCATTGTGTATTCTTTTATACTCATGACTTTTATACTTAGTAAAGTCAAACAGGCCTGTGGACTACAATTACAGTCCTGCCATAGGCTTGGCAGCCTGAGCAAAATCAGGCTGTTCTGTTACTCTAAGGCATTTTGGTTTATGGTTATAGTTTTCTGTGGGTTTGTAAGACAGTCTTATGTTTTCCTGGAGGCAGCATTTTAATTTTGAGGGCAAATCATGACCAGTGTTGGATTCGTCTGTTTAATGAGCTTGCTCCAGGTAGAAGTTGTTCTCTGTTAATTAAAACATTCACTTGGATTCAAACTTGAAGTACTGTTTCAAAGCAGGAGAGCAGCAGCCCCTGGGTGTGGATGTGAGGGGGAGGCTGAGGTTGGTTGGAAGGTGGAGCTTTGGAACAGAAAGAGGTACAGAAACCTTTACTCTTTAAATCCCTGCTCGTACAGCCACTTCATGTGCAATGAAATGATGGCTGTGATGTCAACTGAGTGAGTACCACAAGGGGCTCTCACTGCTTATTATAATCCCCTGACACAAAACTGGAGACCTAGACCCATTCCCCAACCAGGGAGAAATGTTTTCATTACTATGTTAATTCAATCTCTCCCATAATAGTGATACTTTAATTGCTCCTCTGTTTTCCTCAGACATAATCCAATTCCCTTTGGCCTCCTAGTTTATCCACACATTAATTGGGTTATTGCCTTGTAAAACAGAAGGACAAATACATCACTTAAAATTTATCACAGACAATTAATAAGCATGACTGTGATTTTTAAAGTGCCCTAATGGAATTAGGTGTCAGACTCCCAGGAATTTCACTGGGATGAGGGTGCCTTCCTGCATCACACCTACTTGGAAATCCCCATCCCAGACACAAGAAAAAACATATTTCTTTACTGTACACTGAGCACTTCAGAGTTTCTCCTTTTCAGCCTGAATTCCTGATTCTACAGTCTTTAATCTTGTAAATCTGCTTTTGATTTAATCTAGTAAAATTCCTTTTGATTTCCTTGATTAAGGATTGCAGGGTCAAAGTCTTTGAAGTATAGCTGAAAGCTTCAAAGTATAAAACAGACAGAGACAGGGCTTGGGGGACTGGTAATGGGACACCCAGCTCGTCATGTTCGGGACTGCAGTCCCTCTTAGAAGTGACTCCACACTTCCTCAAGCCTGTGGCTGTGGGACTTGTGTCCATACCTGAAATCTGACAGGGCTGCTGAGTAACAGCCTTGTTCAGCAAACTTAGAAAGCTCTGAAGCTTTCCCATCTCCACCAGCTTGTTGTGGGAAGGAGCTTATGCTGGCGTGGCCAAGTCTGTGCTAGCGCTCTGACAAGCAGACACCTCTGAGCCCCTCCTGGTTTATTTTGTCCTGTGAACTCTTATTATCTGTGTCAAGGAACAACTAGACCAGGTTAGCAGCAATGAAAATAGTTAGGAAAGAGCAAGTGAACCATCAATAATGTCCCTAATTCATTTTCACTTGAACAGTGCAATGAAACACCAGGATTGAGCACACCAAGGGAGATCTTACTCCCTCTGTGGTTGTTTCAAGCACCACTCATAGGGGCATGGTCAGAAATACCCTTCATTACTAATCAAAGCAGTGCACCCTGCAACTGCTTCCGCTGGCATTTCTTGGAGGCAACAGGTTTCAGCAGAAGGGGAGATGGCTACAACCTCCTCCCACAAGTTCCCAGTGACACCAGTCCTGGGTAACAATGAACAAATAGCCACAATGGCTGCAAAGCCTTCATAAAGGAAACGTGCTGAACTAAGCCCTCTTTATTGTTACTTATTTGGGGCATGAATCAACAAGCATAAAAGCCAATAGTGCATGATCAAAGGGTGAATACTAATGATAAGAATATTACATTCAGTCATGGGGTATCTCCTCCATAACAGCAAACGTATTATAACCATGCCCTGCCCACAATGTGTCTGTGTAGTGGCAACAAGCAATTTTCTTCAAGCTAGCAAGGGAGAAATCAGAATTGCCAAAGCAACACTGGCTTTGTATTCTCTCTTCCTATAAAACATAGAGTGCGTAAAACAGACAGGGATCATTTTGCTTTGAGTGGTTTTCAGATAAAAACACTTTCCAACCTTACATAGCACAGGTATTATAATGGCCAGGGAAAAACATGTATCTCATAGACCATTGCAGGAGTTGTTAAAATTGAAACTAGAAGTAAGTTACAAGTGGTATGAGAGTGCTGGGGACAGGTACTCCTCCAGTGTAGCCCAAGCAGGGACTGAAGACCCAGACCTTAACTAGAGGCCATCAGCCCTGAATGCAGATTGAAATGCATACAGTTGCACCGCTAGATTGCTGTGATAATTTCTCTTGACCTGTAACATACTGTACATGGTAGATCTTCCTGTGTTAGTGAAGACATAAGTTTCTTATACTAATGGCTAAGGGAAGGTGTACTGGATCTGTCTCATGGAGGGTCTTAACGTTTCCCAAAGAGGCTGATGTTGGCTGCCATAAGACATTGGTTTGGTTAAACCATGAAAACCCAAAGCAAAGAAAGGGAATTGGTTTTGGTCCAGAATTATTCTCTTTATTGAAATCTTTCTCATTTAAACTAATTAATGGATTTAGAATCGGTCTCAAGTAACTTTGACTGATGTGTGGATTTGGGCTTTTCAGGAAGTACCATGTTCTAAACTTCAAAGGACAGAGGGATAATGAGTGTTGTGGTTCCCTTGGGTGCTTCATGGAACTAGGCGAAGTATTTGCTTTTGCTTCTGAATCTTCCATAAGGAAAATCAGCCATATTGCTGGCTGGGTTTCCACGTGTCTGTTGAGCAAAAATTACTTGTATCTGGGAAGTTTCTCATGTGAGAATGTAGAGTTATGCTATTCCAGATGGGCTGATCTAAGTCTCTGGAGGGTCTGGATTCTCCATCAGTCACAGACAAATCCACACTCTCTCAAAGGTACGGTTGTCCAAACAAGCTGAGGGCTTTATGTGAAGTGTCTGACTTGTTTCACTAGGTTGGCTATGACTGTCACAAGTATCTTCTTGAAATCTATGGACAAATCTTATGTCTGCAGCTCTTCTATTTCCAGGAAACACCTTTAATCTAAAGAGAAAAAGTCTGGGTGATTAAAGCAAGCGAAATTAGGAATGTGCCATACAGCTGTGATTGTTATCTTGTTTCAACTCAGCTAAGGTTCCCAAAGCTCTCCTTACCCATTTACCATCATTTCTGCTGGCTGCAGGCGTTCAGCTGTATGCATATATAGAGGGAAGCATTCAGCTGCCTGCGTTGTATTCATGGACAACAGCTTGGGAGCACCTGAGCTAGCCTGGCCACAGCACAATACCCGAGTGGAGTTGTGCCAGTGTGGCTGGGAGCATGGGCTGAGCCTTTCACAGACTGAGTGGTGAGTTTTCCTTTGGGAAAACTTCCCTGCCATTTCGTTTGGAAAATAATAAAAATGAAAGATGGAGATTTTCCCTGTAGCAGGGGATTTGAAGAAGAGGGAAGTGACTGCAGTAGTATTCTCTTAAATGCTCACTGCCATGGGGGAAGGGATGCTGCTGCTGCTGCTAAATTTGGGGTGGATTAAAACTCCCTTGCAGTATAGGTTTTCCTTTGGGAAAACTTCCCTGCCATTTCGTTTGGAAAATAATAAAAATGAAAGATGGAGATTTTCCCTGTAGCAGGGGATTTGAAGAAGAGGGAAGTGACTGCAGTAGTATTCTCTTAAATGCTCACTGCCATGGGGGAAGGGATGCTGCTGCTGCTGCTAAATTTGGGGTGGATTAAAACTCCCTTGCAGTATAGGGCAGAGCATTTTCATTTGGAGCTTGGAGTCCATCCAAAACAGAAATGCAGAAATACAGATCAAGCTGTGATTCTGACAACTGCTCAATCCTGTCCTCCCATCCCTCTCCCTGTAAAACAACAAAGCAAGTTTTGGTCTCAAGCCTTTGGTCTTGCTTTTCTTTTTGGCTGAGCACTTGTTTCAGGTAAATGCTGTCAGATAAGCTTCTTCAAAACAGGGATTCATTTGATGAGATTTTCTTAATTCATTGCAGGCTTCAGAGTTTACACAAGGGGCCAGAACATACTTGTTGGGTTTTTTAGTTACAAAAATATCTTAAATAAGGTCTTTTATAGCCTCGTCTTTATTTGTCATTGGACTTTTTTTAAACCTTTCAGGATTTATTAGCTGTGTATGCAGAAAACACCCTAAAATCTGATAATCTGTAATATCTTTACTCAGGCTGTTGAGTTGATGGCACTTTATAAGACTTTGTGACATCTTAAGTACTTGATTGAAGCTACAGCTATAATAAGGTTTTTGTTAGGTTAGTGGCACTGAATATAACAGTACCACAAGGTTTTAAAATCGTTGCATACATTAGAAATGAGATAAAATGTATTATTGATTATGCTAGAATTTATTTACAGATCTATAAGACAGCATTGTGCCCAGGTGAACCAGGAAAACGTTGACGGGTTTTGCTGAAAGGAAGCCAAGCTCCCATCAGTTTTGCACAAACAGAATCAGGCTGAGTCTGAAGTAGCGAAATCAAAATATCATTTAATTTGGTAGCTATCTGTAAGTGGGAGGTGGGCTCCAAATTCAAGGGAAGTACAGCAATGATTTCCTCAAACTGCTTCCTCAATGACCAAGGAGTCATGGGGGATTGGGCATTTTCCCCCAGTGATTTTGCTGGTCTGCCCTTTGAGATATGTCAGCTTGGCCCCATTCCCTGTGGAAGAGCTGTATGGATAGAATGGTCTAAAACCTCTAAGATCAGCAAGAAATTAGCAAGCACAGATGGGAAATTGAGTCCTGTCACTAACTTTGAATAGGCAGTGTAAGATCTCAAGGATAAATGAGAAGGCTTAAGGGAAATGTGGTGCTTAAAGGACTTTATTACTTACATTCTGTAGCACTGATTTTGATCAATAGCTCTCTAACGCTAAAAGCACCATATCCAGATCAGAGGGAGCTCCACACACTGGAGATATACAGGGACCACAGTGCTCAGTCTGAGGGGTGCAAACATAAAATAATTGATGTGGTTGTAAGAAATGGGGTGATAAAGAAACAGGAAAGAGGGGAAAGGTGTTAAAAATGCAGGTATCTGTTTCAGTTAGGATCAGCCGGGGTGAATGCTGTGCATTCAGAGGTGTTATTCTGGGTTGTCACCCAGGTACATCTGAATGGGGTTGAGTTTGGGATGTGATGCAGAATTAGCCGCCACTTCTTTGTGAGCTACGACACAATTTCCATAGCGCAGAAGGACCATCTGAGGCTGAGGTTATTTGACTCCTAGGGATGTACGGATTGTAACTTTGCCATCTCCACTTGCTCTGTCAGTCTGAAAAATCAGTCGTTTAGCTGGCATGAGGCATGAATTTCCCATTTGTACCAGCTGGTGTGATGCAAGTTTCAGGACTGTTTTAACCAGAAAGATCTGTGAAGGTGGCAATAGCAGTCAAGCTTTATCCATTTCTTTTCAGACTTGCAGGTGAATGAGTTGTAGGCTCTGTTTATGACCTTTAACTGAAAATGACAACTCTCTTCATAGCCTCAAGCATAAGTCTTACCAGGGCCTCATGAGAAAAGTGTTATTCTTTTTCGGAGCAGAGCAAGCCAAGGGCTGTGATCCGGAGATGTCATTGAAGCCAAATCCAGCTCTGCTGTCCCTGGCCACAGCCAGCCCAACTCCTGTGAGATTAACGAGCCAAATTCTGATCTCAGTTATATTTGTGGAGTTGTCCCATATTCATCCTGAATAAATCAGTCTTACCCTGTTCAGGAAAGCCAGCGAGGTTTTGGTCCCAATTAAATCAATGGGAATGCTGCCACTGACTGCAGTGGATTTGGGGTTTGTTTGCAGTTGAGAGCTCCCAGTTTAATTTAACTGTTTCCTACTGGAGAAGGCAGTACTGTCCCAAACCTGAAACAAAGATTTGGCTTCCTCTACACAGGCAGCCCTCATCTAAAGGTGCTTTGCCTTCCCCGTGATGACCGCTGTGATATTTGGTTGGCCGCGATGCTTCCCTTTCATGCTGAATCCACAGTTCTAATTAAGCATGATGACAAAATAGGAGGACTTCTATGTAATTATGGCAATGGCACCACCTGCCTCTAATTAAACTGCCAAAACATTTGGTCTAAAATGGTGCGATGACTAAGAAAAAAAAACTATATCCAGTATTTTGGCAACACAACAAGAGGCTGCCTTTCTTCTCATAATTAGTTTTAACAAAGTGGTGTTAATCTGATTTCTCATTAATAGACTACTTAATCTCATAGTAAGATGCCTCCGGTTTAAGTTTCTACCAAAAAAGCTAAGATTCCAAACAGCTTTAAGGGTTACACTTAAATGAGAAACATTGGATTTGCTTATTATTTTCATTGTTCCTCATGAGAGCCCCAAAGGTTATATCCTCTGAATTCACTGAACTTTTAAGCCTTTCATTAAATTGGAAGCCAGAGGAAAAGCTGATTTTTAGGTTTTTTTTCCTCTTAATTCCTCATACAGGGAAGTCCCTGGAATGACTAATTGTGGGGAGAAGGGTGCTCAGCAACCTGGCAAGCCCTGCACATTTTAGAGCTGTTGGTCGGCTAAAAGGAAGTATCAGCTGTATGGGCTGCTGTGGTGCCCTGGGGTGTTTGGTGGCCCATGGTCTCCCCCTAGAAGTGCCTCTCAGGTTGGGTATAGTGACAATGAGGAGGGGAATATAGCAACAGCAGAGCAGCCCAACCACTTTTTCAGGACTTGTGTGGCCGTTTGGGTTTCAGAGCTGTTAATGTAACCTGGCATGTTAAATCAGACATCATCAACACAGTGAAAGAGCCAAGCATACCAACAGTACAGATGGGTGGCAGATAATGAAAGCAGCCATGGCTGAGCAGTGTAAAGCTGCTGATCAAACCACGGTGATACATGGGACTTACTGAAAATCAGCATTTGAATATACCAAGATGAATACAGGTAGCTGTGTATTCACTGAAGGTGCCAACCCTTTAAATACAGGTTTTCAGCAGCTTTCCTATGTCCTGCCCTGGCTGCCTGAAACTTTCTTTGGGCATGATTTTTGCAGCGCCTTGTGCCCCCTGTAACAATTAGTGACTCCATAAAGTGGGAGTACAGAGTTTCTGTCAGCCACAGTGGTTTATGTCTGTTCTCCTGCCCTGCTGGGTCTCTTCCCCATAGCAGTGCCTGGCCTGGGTTATCTACTCCCACTCCAACTGCAAAGTCTTGAATAGCTTTAAAAGTCAGAGGAGTTTCAAGAAAGTCCCAGAACTTGGCAGCTTTTGGCTATTTGTAAAGATGACTGTTAGTTCAAAAGACGTGTTTCGATTTTCTCAGCCTGAAGCAATGATAACGGCAGTGTTTTTGTGCCTGGTATATTGCTGGCACAGGGGTGACATTTTAGCACTTGAGAAAAGGCTTCCTGGTGCAGTTCCTCGTTCTGACGGCACAGATCTGATGGCAGGAATGATACTCCCTTTGGAGGTTAGACAAGACAGCCTTTATATCTGTGTGCTCACACACCCTTCAACATCGGGTGCAGAAGTCCGTTTGTTATCTCCCGGCTCCCTTTGTGCAAGCAGTAGGTTGGCTATGTAGTAAACCTTAACAGATTTGCTAAGTAAAAACTTAGTTGTGATGGGTTGTGCCGTGACCCACTGGGCAAGAGGCAGCAGTGTAAAACCACCTCCAGATTCCACCTGCTAACAACCCTTGAGATGTGGAGCGTCCTCAATAAGTGCTTTCTGTACAGCTGCATGATAAGAAGAAAAGAGGAGGGCCAGAGGTCTTGTTTCATGCTGATACAGTGCATGGATCAAAACTCCAATGTGGTGAGTATCCCACACTAT
>NW_009935074.1:2532-14657 GCF_000696875.1 Nestor notabilis | reverse complement strand
CCAGTTACACACCACACACTGGGACTCCAGCCAGCAATAAAAGCCAGGATCTCTATTAATTCCCAAATCTTGTCAATACTCTGCCCTGCTGCTCCAAAACAACAGCAACAACCCTTAGGTGACCTCTCTTCCACATTGCATTGGCACATGAAATGCTTATGACTCTTTTTTTTTCCCTTTACTCTCTATCTTATGTATCAAATATGTTTTCAGATGCAGGTTTGGGAATACCCCGTGTTTACTTTTAAGCGGGCTTGGTAAGATTTGTTTTCTTAAGAGCTGATCCAAGAACTGAACAAATGAGCTCCTGAGCCAGCCTATAGAAGGAGGTGGCTGGGGTCAGTTTAATGTTTTCCATGATTAAAGTACACGTTACTGAGTAAATAGAGGGAGGAATTATATATTATTTGACTAGCTGCTAATTACACAGGTCTTCCCGACAGTGCTTCCTTTATAAAAGATGAAAGTCAGATCCCTCAAATCTCTCATATTTAGTTCCTTTGGAGAAAATGGTCTGGTAAATAAACCAAGTATTACTGCTCTAGTTTGTATCATGCTGCTTTTGCATGCTAATCCCAAGTTCCCCTGAGATAATTTGACAAGAAGGCCATTAATGCAAATTTAAACATGACCTAGAAAGGACTTATTTTTCATGTACCACATTGATTCTCTGCTATTGTTGTTTGTTTTTCTGTTTTAAACTACCTAATGTTTCAAGGTTGCCCTTCTTTCTTTTTCTTTACTCTCTTTTTCTAACCCATGAGCATCGTAGCATAATCACCTCAAAAGGACTATGTTGCTTTCAGTGAAAATGCTTGAGTAAGATATGAAAATGTTACATGTAAAGAATAGAATTGTTCTGCAAGCACTAGGTATAGTTTGGGAAAACTCTCTTTGTAGGCAGTTAGGAAAAGTTGACTTCAATTGCTTTTATTTTACCGGAGAACTTGTGTGCAAACTTACATCATAGATACTGGAGCTTCCCCAGCAGATGTGCTCTCAGAACACTTCATTGCCCAGCCATGCCGGCTGGCCAGCAGAATTAAGTAAATGCTATCAAACCCCAAACTACTGCAGATAGTAGGATGAAACATTCTTTTTTCCAATTGCTCCGTTTTGTTACTGTAATTCTGGGGCTCCAGGTGTGACATTCATGAGGGATACCTAATGTAGAAACAAGCAAGGAACAAAACCAACCACTTGAGCATCTCTAGACTTCTGGGTTTGGTTATACCTCATACTGAATGAAAAGATCACAGTTACCTGCCTCCCTTTAGCCCTTCGCAGGTCACTTCAGGGCTCTTACTATGTTTATAGTATAATATCATATATATGGAAATAAAATATGTAACTTTTCCTAAAGGGATCTCAAAGCTCTGTGCCATCTTTTCTCACTAAGCCCTTGAAAAACATGCCATTGCTGATAGTCAGGAGAAATAACACTGGTTGGCTTTCAGTTAAGACATGGCCAGTTAGTATGTGTTGGTAAAACCCTCTTTCTGCGCCTGTGCCCATTTTTCCCTTTGGACTATTACTGGCAGAAGAAAAATGGTTACTCTCTTTTTGGCTCCTGACCGTGCTGGGAGGTTACTGCTGGTGGTGGCACTGCGAGCGCACACAAGGGCGCACACAATTTGTTTCTGGGTTAGTTAATATTTCCCCCTTTCAGGTCGATATGTCTGCTTTATATTCAGCTGAAGGGAATGCAAAACACTTCCTCGTGTGATGCAACGGGGACACTGATCAGTCCGGAGGCGGAGAGAAATTAAATGACTTGAGGTTAGGAAGTAATTGAAGCGCAGGCAGATCGAGGTGCGAGTCCTGCTGGAGCCAGGGCTGTGCCCTGCCCAGGCAGCTGTGCCAGGAGTGATGCTGCAGGGCAGCGAGCTCTCACTGACACCGTGCCAGCTTCTGCTGCTGGAAAACACATCCACTGTCCAGGCTGCTTGACCCCCTGTCTGAGCAACTTGTTTTGCCATTTGTCACTGCCAAATGCTTCTTTATTCTGCCTCAGTCGCTTGGTTTGCCACTCATTTGACTCCCTGCATAATTAACTTTGCCAGCCAATTGACTTGCTGTGTAATTATCTTTGCCAGTCGCTTTGGTCTCTGCATATTAATCACAGTGTCTAATGGGCTTTGGGGCAGGTCACAGCTCGGTGGGGCTGGCAGCAGGTGCCATCCAGCCCTCGCTCTCACCAGCACTGCCTTGCATGGCGGGGGAGAGCCCAAGGGCCACCGGTGTGGATGGGACCGCAGCACGGCCGGGACAGCTGCACAGACACGCTGCCACTTGCTGCTTCCCTTCGCTGACCCCAATTTAACTCCGCTTCCCAGCAGTGCCTCCCTCCAGCCCTGCCCCTCCTCATTTAATTGCTCTCATTTCATATCGCGTCCGTCTTCCTTTGTCAGCTTCTCTTTACCACGCTCTGGTTGTGCCGACGTAGCCCTTTGCTCCCCGAACAACCTGCAAGGCATCCACAAACTCTTTGTTCAGCTTCAACTGCGGGGCTGTTTCTGCAGGATGCCTTGGAAAAATTATCTGACTTGGAGTGACAAGTGTGAAGAGCAGTTGTAGACAGTTTATACATCCTCCTCAGGGAAAATAAACCTGTTAGTGTATGCCATATGCTACAAAGAAGTGGCTCTCGGCCACGCAGCTGAAACACTAGAGCCTTTCCTTGACTCTTTGTCTGCTCGTCTATTTGTCTTCAGAGCAGGAGCCCCTTACAGCTGACACTTCTCCCTCTGTCCTGTTTTCCAAATAGCTGTGGACTTTGTAAATAATGTAGATAAAAGTTTTGGATGTTGCCGGGAATAAATAACGTCATGCCTAGATTTATCATCTAATCACTGAATAATGTACTTCGGAAAATGATCTTGCCCTGCCTGCCTGCCCACCATTCAGAGAGGGCTGGTTTTATCCATTAGTGCACTTTGCCTCTAAAACTTCTCCAGCCTGTGCTTTGTTCTGCCCCTTGTGCCCAACTTCGGTCTAGCCCCTGTATTGCTTAAGAAGTTTTGTACAACTTCATTCCCTGTTGGATACACTTCAGCTCTAAGAACACAATCCATCACGAAAACCGAACAGACTTCCAGTCTAATTTTCCCTGATGGTGTTTTCTACTTCGTCTGTCTTTGACAGATAAAAATCTATTACTGGGATTTTGGCCACTCTGTACCCTTTTATATTGACTGGTTATTTCATAGTCCAGTTATTCTCCTCACTTAGAGGACCTATAACAAATTCTTGTAAAGAGCTTTTTTTAAATCCTCCCCCATTGCTTGATGTTTTGCATTTGTATATGTCTCACAGAGCTTGTTCTTCTGAAGTATCAAGGAAGGTAAATCCCCAAATGCATTTCTGAGGTACAAAGGCTCAAGTCTATACTGTGCAATCAAGTGTGATACTGTTAGCTCACCTAATTTGAGATGAGGTAGCTCCACAAACAAGAGCTTCTCAGCTTCTGCATTAGTACAGCACCAACACGAGGTGCTTCTGCCCCACTGTCCAGCCCTGCACAGCGAGGGCTGTGCTCAGCAGAGACTCACTCCGAGCTCGCTCATGGACCTTGACATGGTGTCATACAATTGGGTATGACTGATGTGAATATTTCACTCATGTCAAGGGGAGGCAAGTATTCCCCCTCCTCCCAACTCGTCTGTCAGTCTCCAGCTTTTACGTTCCCTGACATGTTCCTTGGAGAGCCTGAATTATTGTTGGTAGTGGTTTTGTTTTGCAAGAGTAGAGTCCTTTGGCTGACTAATGCACAGACAAATCATCTGCCCTGGCTTGGTCTTCCCATAACTTCCGCATAACAAAAGGAAAAGGAGTGATCCCATCTCAGTTGTCCTGCGCTCTCACGCCTGCGTTCCAGTCTGGGGCAAGATAAGGGCGCTCTGCTGGGAAGGGGGAGCTAAAGTTCACAATCTGGCGTTCTGCTTTTGCGGTTTAACAGCTTTTTCTTTCTTCTTCAGAAGAAAATGAGTTCATGTGTGAAGTATGAATGCTCTTTATTCTTTTTACTGTTTTCTCCTGAAGCAGCTCTTCACTGCCTCTCCCAACAGCTTTGAGCTGCAATAAACCCACTCAGAAATGCACCGGGAGCTAGTTCTGACTGGTGCCGACAGTGCAGCTGCTGGAATTTGATTTCGGCACAGGAAGTGTCATGACTGGAGCAAATTCCTCAGCTTGACATTTAAGAGCAAATAGAACATCGCTGGTGGTTTGGCTGGGGCTGTTGTTGTTTTGGACTTGGCTTGGGTCAGTGGGAAACACTGCAAAAGGGGGATGTTCTAATTCAGCCTCATGTTGCCTGCTCAGACAGGGAGAATGTGGGGGACAAGGGAACAACTTTGCACTTTCCCCAGGTCAGTATCTATCTTTGTGGATGTATGAGCTCAAGGGAACCCCAGCAGAAAGGAGGAAAGAATCAGTCCTTGTAACGAGTTCTAGCTAAAGATTAACCTTGCTGACTAATTGAATGCTGGGAAAGAGAAATGTTAAAATAAATATACTAGAGAGCTGGGCTGTATTTTTCCTCTCCATCTGCTGAGGCAGGGCTGTGTTGCCACCTATCTGGGCCAGTATCTTTGGATATTAAATAAACCCAGTCTCCTTCTGTGGTACAGTACAGAGAAGTTAATTCAGCGTTATTAGAAAAGTCTACAATGCAAAGCAAGCCAATAATAGCTTTAAGAGTGTGTCCTTCGAGTTTCACACCCACCTTGTACACGGAGATAACAATGTTTACTATCACTTTGTAAGTACAAGTCTCTGGATGACTACATCAGAAAGCCATGAAATGCAGGAGCCTGGTGTATTTCTGTTCTCTCTTTCATTTCTTCACCTTCCTGTAAAAAAGCCTAGTGCCTGTGATCCCCTCCTGTGGGAAAAACAGGAGTAGGTTCCCCTCCGGCTGTGGCTGGGGAGACAGACTACTGCTGCTGGGGGATTTCAGCTCCAGTGATGGGCAGGTTTGATCCAGGGTTCCTACTTTAGCCTCTTCCTGTTGTCTGAAGCTCTGAAATGTCATTCTAGGAAAAAAATGTTACCTGGAGTCATCTCACAGTGGGGATGAGAAAGAGTAAAGAGGTGGTTGGGAGCAGCTCAGGCTGCTGTTCAGGGCTCCCGGTTGCGCAAATGCAGTCGCTGTCTGCAGAGCCTGCATCAGAACACAGCACAGGTACCCAGGGAGAGACAGGGGAAATGCAGCAACTGCTCCTGCAGCCCTGGTGTGGTTATGAGGTGCTCTGGGGAGGTGTGTCAGGAACTAACTTTACGTTCAAGACCAAACGTTGCCACTAATCCACACTTGGAGATGGTGTTGGTGGGATGCCAGTTCAGAACAGAGCTTGCCAGGAAGGGACGCTGTGGCTGTGAGACACATTGCCACAAGAGGTCAAAATGACACCGAATCCTGACACCCTCCAAATTCACTGCAAGTTCTCTTCGCCAGAGCTGACCTGCAGTGATTGTCAGAAGCAAGGGAGAAAGAGACAACAGTGGAGGAAGAGGGACAGGGATGCTGATAGAAATCATTGGCCTTTTAAGACCTCCTTTAAAATCTCTCTATTATTGCAAAGATGAGCTTGCTATAAACTCCTGAATGGACAGACAGAGCCAGAGATGCAAGAGAATGGGCCTAAGACAGCTTTCTACTATGTGGGAGATTTTGGTCTTAATAGAAGCTTTCAGAGCCAGCATGAGTGTTGAGCTCTAAAATTATGCCCCCACAGAGTGTGTTCTGATGGAAAAGGCAAATAAATTGTGTTTTGCTACATGGTATTGGACACACAGTGTTATTCTGCTGGTTCTCAAGTCACACAGACTCCATCACAGGCAGTGAGCCTAAATGTCTTCTGTTGCAAAATAAGAATCACTTTCTATTCTCACTAAGAGAATACTTTGCTCCTATGGGGCAATACCTGCTCTGTTCATGTCGCAGAGCTCTGCAGAGACATCTCTTCTCTGTGCTGCTCAGCCCTTTCTACTCTTGTGCACACGTTTTTCTTTTAAGTTTTCTTTTGACAGTATCTATTATCTCGACCTGTAAGTGTGAAATTAATGTTTGCATAATTTGAATGAGTTAAACTTAATTAAAGGTAAACCGCCACCTTCCAGGTAGGGCTGAAATGGAGATCAGGCTGTGCCCCAGTATGCACACATACACCTGCCTGTCACACAGCAGGTTTAAATGGCAACCAACCCTAATGCCAGGTTAGCCCTTGGTGCTCCTGTACCCTGTGATTCCAGTCGTGGGAACGGAACTCTCTCCACATTCAAACCTGTGGTTTATAAAATAGATTTTGTACTTTCAGTCTTGCCACTACTTCATTTATTTTACTACTTTCTTTACTCACCACTTGTGGGAGGTGCCTCCTTCGTGGACACAAGCCACAGCTCCCATTATTGGCCGAACTGTTTATCATAATTCCACTTTATTTCCTTTTCTGCCAATGGTAATCACATAAGAGCGATGGATTATTTACCTCCTTTCAGTTTAAATATGATCTATATATTTCAGCCCAGCTTAAAAGCGTATATTAACAGTGCATTTCTGTTTGAGGATTTTAATTAGATGTATGTTCCAATAATTCCTACAACAATATTTATTTTTCTGCCAAAAGATGGAATTCAATAAAGGGTCTGCCTTCATGTTTTACAGTTTTTTAAGCAGAAAGCATCTACTGGTCTATTTTTGATGTTATGCTATTTTTTGTTCCAATCTGCAATTAAGGGGAGGTAATTACTTTTCACCTTGTCTTCTGTTTGCTTTTCGCATTCCACTTCTGTGCTCGTGGTATGAATCATGTTTTACTCCAGGACTGAAGAGCAGGCATGGGTGTGCTGCTCATTCTGTGTCTGGTCTGTGTTTTTGGTAGACACACTCAGCTGCTACAAATCAACAAAGGAGTCAATGAAGCCAGGTTGGTTTAGATGAGCAAAGGATGTAAACTTTGCTCTCTTCAACAGAAAGCCCTTGACCCTACCCCTTTGAAAAATCTAGTTTAAAACAAAAAGTACATGACTGTCAATCAAACGCATGTGATTCTCTTGGTGGGGGTTTGCTATTGCAGGCTTTTTTCTGCCTCCTAGGAATGCAGTTGATAGAATTCAGATAAAAACCTGATACCTAAGAAAGACCCTTCAGCAAAATGTTTGTCCAGCAGTGTTAGAACTTGCCCCTGGATAATGACTTAGATCCACCTCTATCATTGCCTTCCAACTCTCACGCAGTTAAGCAGCTGATCCCAGCATTCTCTGGAACTTCCTGATAATTATCAGCCTGCATCGGCTCCTGCTGACAATCAGTTCTACACTGGCGGAGCAGAGTGGGCTTGGGCCATCTCTTACATGTTACCTGCCTACGTTCAGCACTTCCTTTCAAACCTCATGCTGTAACACTGATGCAATAACTTTGTAGGCTCAGCTGAGCTTTCCCTTGAACCTGCTCTCTAATTAACCGCAGCTTTAAGTTCTTATCAGCAGATTAACTTACTGCAGAAACATTCCGCATTTCCATAGCTTCCAAGCCACAGAGGAACACAGCTTCTGTCATCTTGCCACAACCTTGGCATTACTCAGGATGTCAGCTGAAGTCTCAGAAGTTTTCCAGACCTTTTAATCTTTACTCCTCACTTAATACTGTTCCCTTCAAATAGATGTCATTCCAACCGCAGACACTTTGCCCCATGGGGATCTAAAGCAAGCTGGATTGAGTAAAGACCCATTTCACATATGGAAGAAAACACAAGAAAGATAAGGACTCTAAATATAAGCCTCCATTTAGGAGGACAATACAGCCTGTGCTTAAATCCATTCCTGATGTAATTATTGGTGTTATGAGAGGTATAGAAACTACAACCTTGTTTGTACTTGATGTTGTACAAATACATAATGAGGAGGAAGTGTTTTGTCCTGGAAGACTCTCTAGCAATGTAAGAATAAAGTCAACAGGGAGATCCAAGCAACAGACAGGAGCACAGGAAACTTGACAAAACCTTTATCTACAGGGGGATTCACTGGCCAAAACAAATTATTTGTTGAACAGCGCTCTGATTTCTGTGGTTATTATGGTGTATCCTCAGCCCAAAGCACGTGTTCAAGTCTAATTGGAGAAATTAAAGCTTAGCATGTGCTTCAGCACTGTGCTGAATCAGGGCCATAATGCTGCCACCAGCCATTTCAACACTGGATGGAGATGAGCTAAAGAATGTGTCTGGTATCAGTGATACTCCTTAGTGGCTCCCAAGTTGGGTACGTTATGTCCAGCCAGAAGAACTGAAGCCCCTTTCTGAAATGTGATTTTCAACTCTGATTAAACCATCTCAATATACATTCCTGAGGCCACTGATGTAATAGATTCCTTCCAGAGAAAACACTGTGTAAACCAGCACTGCCAGAAAATGGGAGCCCTCACACTTGGGGCCTGTATTTATTGTAAATACCCTGACTGAAGTCTTTTGTGTGGTAGTTTGAGAAGAATCTTGTTGTTGTCACCCTCTTCAACTGCACCATTGTCCAAGTCTGGAAAGAAATTGGGATCACATCTGTCGTGAAAAAGATCCATCTCAGAAAAAGAGACAAAATACAGTAAGGGCAAAACCAGCCTGAAAATGGGTTTCCTGGAGGTCTTGTCAAAATAAGTTTCTTCAACAAAGGACTCTAAAATGCTACGGGATTTTAGCTTTTTTTACTTGTAATAGTAGATTTGATACACCAATGCTCATTTCCCAAAGTGATGCTCTCCCTGACCTTATGGTCACAACATGAACCTCAGCCCCCTGCGTCAAACAAATCCAGCAGCTTAGCAGCCGTGTGGAAGGAACCAGCCCACCTCACCCTTAGGCATTTCCCAGAAGCAGCAAAATTCAAGGGGAGTTTTGCAGCTGACAAGGATAAAACTCTTGAGTGTTTGTGCTAGGCACTCTACCATGGCCGTACCACAGACTCGAGAGCTCTTCTGCTGGAATCAACAAGCCCCTTGTCTCAGTACTCCAAATGTGCCAAGGTCCTTTATGAATTAAGCAGCTAAAATACACACTAAAGAAGCAGCCAGTTTGTTGGCATACTAATAGTATTAAATGTCATTATACTGTTAAGCATCAAAGATAGATAGAGAAGGTAGGTGGCATCAAGAACTTGGACCAGAGTTCTCCCCCACTGAAACCAGTGACTGCAGAATAAGGCGTCTGGGCAGGCCAGCACCAGCCAGAGATGCACATCTGCTCTGTATGTGTGGCTGTACACACCTATAGCCCTGTGTAAGAGACCATACACAGCTACTTTCAAGCTACTACTGCAACTTGTGGATCTTCCTATAGACCTGACCACTTGCCAGATTCTCATTAAGATGTCAGAGCTAATGACAGAGACTGTCATGTCAAATGAGGGGCAATGATGAGGCTTAGTCCCACCCTGAGGTGCTCCAGCCATTGTCTCTGAGGGCAAATGGAGTTACTGCTCTTGGGATGGTAACTCCTGTGGTGGTTGTGGACCTGCCCTATGACTGCTGAGAGGCCTCACCTGGTGAAAATTATCACAAAGCTAACTGAAGCACAGATACTTACCAAAACTGAGAGGGGGATATCTGAGGCAGTGAAATCACACAGCCTACAGGGTGTGCCTTCTGATTTTTGATAAATTCCTCAGTGACAACACAGGCAATGTGTCACCTTTCTAATTAAACTAAGAACATACCACATCGATTTCTCAATGTCCAAGGCTCTTTCTCCTGGGTGCAATTCACAGTGTTGGGTTTGATCTATGAGCTCCTTGAGTGCCTTGGAGGGGGCTCCTCCAGCCACTACAGCAGCAGAGACCAACAGGAGGCTATGTCAAGGACTTACTGAAGCCAACTGCTGATAGAGATTTGTGCAGTTCTGTATTACTGGAATTAACTCCCTGTTGAGCCAGTAAAACGCATGTGTTGAAGGTAGCACAGTGTATAATAGTAAGCAACACGAGTGAGAATCAAGAGGGTACGTATCTATCTTAATGAAGGAAACCAGCTGGTGGCTGTCAGAGGATACCTTTTCTTTCACAAAAAAGTATGGACTGAGTCAGCTGTTGAAGAAGAAAATAAACCCATTTGCCACCTTTTTGCCTGTCTATCTGAGAATCACATCCACATGTCAAATGATGATGAACAAGAACCCTGCCTTTCCTTCTACAGCCTGCTGGCAACACAGGAAATGTGGCTTGGTCACCTAGAAAGACAGAAGTGATGAAGAAGTGGAATGTCTAAGGACTGGGGGCCTCTTCTATCTGGATTCCTCCATGGTGTTTATAGATTCTATCACCGTCTTCCCTCACCCATGGGAGATGGGTTATGATGTGGCAGAGATGATGCTGTCACCCAGCCAGGTGAAGCTAAGGGGGGCTGCACCTTTGTGTGCCAATGCCAAAACGTCCTTTTGTAGGAAGGTGGAAATAAGGAGGAACTGGGAGACCAACTCAATAACATCCTTGGGTTTTTGTGGTTTTGTGATGCTTCTTCATTCTCCCAGGTGTCTCATTAAAAATGAATTAAAATGAGACAATTAGCTGCTACTGAGAATTTACAATGCTGCTGCACCAAAGTACTTTGGAGTACTTAGTAAATAACTGTTGAGTAATTCTGTCTATTTCTACTCTCTGTCACAAAGACAATGGACATGGTGAGGATCCTGGAGAGATATGGTCTTTCTTGAGGAAAGGAAATGAACATTTAAATGGGCTAATTACAAACAACGTAAATTAATATGATTAGCAATACCTTGACTGGCTTTTTTTCCTCTTTTTCTGCTGCTTCTGGTTGGCTGTAGAATGGGTACCCTAATGATCAAATAAGAAAAAGCAGAAATAATATTCCTCTCTCAAAACCATGTTCAAAAGGCTCTTGTGCTTCTTTAAAACGTGGATACATGTCATCTGGAAATGACTGCCAGGAAACAGAGGAAAGAGACAAGAAAAAGCAGTGAGGCAAGAGAGAACTTCTGCTTAACTCTTTTTCACAGGCTCCATTTTTATTTGAGACTATACTCATTCCAGTTTTCATAACAATGCATTTTTCCTTTGACAAGTGCTTATTTCATTTCATGTAGTTATCACACTGCTAATGTTTCCAGCCAGAAATTACTCCCTGATGTGCCAGATCCAGACCTTCTAGTAATTTGTGTATGTAAATCGAGATTATTATTATGTTCATATGTAATACTACAGGTAACAAAATGAAAGGGCAGATACAAATGATCTGCATAAAAATCTGCATAAAATATTCACATATGGAAACCTAATTTTTCTTGTTTGTATAGATGTCTGAACATGTAAGATGTATCAATCAATCTCACTTGGACCCATAGAGCTCTGAAGTGTGTCATATTTATTGCATGAGTCCTAACATCATCTGCTAGTAGTTCATAAAATACGTTCACTGCTAGGAGCTGATCTGAATTCAGAACTGTGTGATCATTTGGTTGCTACTGTGGGGCTAAAATGTCCCTTTTTCCCCTCTTCCTGCTATGAATTTTTCTCATTTAGCAGTCAACTAAACTACAGTGATGTGGGAATTAGCAGCTGATGACTGCTCAGCACTGCAGGATGCTTAATGCAATTAGCAAAGTTAATACAACGTTGGACAGGTGCCTTATACCAGGGGGAAAAAGGCGTTGTTCTTATTTGCTCAGGATCAAACAGTTACCTTGTTTCTTCTAAGAAAGCATTCATTCTTAAAATGGAATGAAGTAAAGAACGGCATCAATGGCTGACCTGTTACTGGTTGAATTCTATAGTAAGCTTCCCTGTTTTCTATTTCCAGGAGAACAGCTTCAGGAAACAACAAGTACCTACTTGCAGAGTGGCACAGAAACAAAATGTACACTGAAATGAGAAAAGCCTGCAGAAGATTCCCCTGGAATATCTAAAGAACAAGTTGAAGCCAGCTCTGAACCATCTACCTTTAGTAATGAGTGGAGGATGGGAAACGTAACAGAGGTCAGAAAGGAGTAAGTATACTCTTCTCTTTCTGATAAAGCTGATCCTTGGAAATCACACTCTTCCCAGCTTAACACCTGGGAAGATGGTACAAAAACTGAGCCAATGAGCTGAAAACTACTGATCCCCCCCCTATAGAACCAGGGGGA
>NW_009935074.1:0-2501 GCF_000696875.1 Nestor notabilis | reverse complement strand
TGAAAGGTCCATGAAGCGTAAGAAGAAGGATGTTGCTAATAAGGTGAGTGTGCAAGTCTACTTGTATCTTCACTCAAGAGCTTACAAACTGGAGGACTCCCCCATTTTAGGGTGAATGTTTTCCTGCATCATCTGTCCTTGAGGGAAAATTAAACTAGGTAATTCTCTGAAGTTATTTCTGTGGTGGTTTGGGGGAAGATCGGGAAGTCTGAGCCAAAGCCTGTAATTATGATAGGTCTTTAAAATAGAAAAGTTGACATTTAGAGAAAAGATCTTAAGTGAGAAATGGCAGAGTCAGGCTGTCCTCTGGTTCAAGCCATGTTGTTCCAGGCTGCGCTGGTTTTGTGTTTCCCCTCACCTCTTTTATATTTATATCCTTCTAAGATTGAACCATGGCTGAAGAGAAGCTGGAGGAAAGGATAGTCTTAGCTTCTTCATCCCTGTCCTCCCTCCTATCTGCTGCATTAGCATCTGTGCTTAGGGAATACACACAGCTTCCTCTGATGTTTCACCTCTGGAGATCCCAACTGAATCAAGAACAGAAAGCAGGCATGTGAAAAATAGTGACTGGAAGAAACAGCATCGCTTCCATCTCTGTGATCATGTAGGGTTCCCTGTTTTCTGAGCAAAACCCCTAAAAGGCCCAACTGAAGGCAAGCCAAGGGTGACCCATGCCATGCACAGCTTGTGAATGGCTTCCTGCTGAGGAAAGGCAGAGATCCTTGTGCTGAGGGCTGGAGACTGTGTCAGCATGTCTCTAGCTGTCTTTAAGCTGGACCTGCAGAGCCACCCTCTTGACTCTGAGCTCGCTTAGCTAGAGGGCTAGTTTGTTCCAGAGGAAAAACCTGCATGGGGACTGGCTTGGAGGCCAGAATTAATGCTGATGTAGCTGCAGTCTCTGGGTGAGGAAAGGCAGAGATCCTTGTGCTGAGGGCTGGAGACTGTGTCAGCATGTCTCTAGCTGTCTTTAAGCTGGACCTGCAGAGCCACCCTCTTGACTCTGAGCTCGCTTAGCTAGAGGGCTAGTTTGTTCCAGAGGAAAAACCTGCATGGGGACTGGCTTGGAGGCCAGAATTAATGCTGATGTAGCTGCAGTCTCTGGGCAGAGCTACCCTTTTACCCTTTGCATAGGTACAGAACAATTCTCAGTCCACAGGTGTCATCTTGGTAAACATAAAAGGGGAACGTGACCTATCATTGTGGGCTTGGTCTGAGAAGTTGGTCATTGCTTGGAGGGACTGTGGTCACTTGCCTTCACTTAGAACAAAAAGACATCAATAGAAGCTGTTTACTGAGATCATGGACTGTGCAAGCCCTGTGCAACCCTGGGCTAGGAGAACTCCCTAATCCTGCTTATCAGGAGTATTTACACTTCTCATAGTGCCCAAGTGTCAGCAGGCATGGCACGGCCATGTTTCAGCTTGAGTCATTGGGTGAAAGAACTCTGGTCTGGGACCTGTAGTGACTAGAAATCATTAGTTTGTGTTGGCTGCCTGTTCTGTGCAAGATGAGCTTGTGGGCCTGATCCGTTTTCCCCACATACATGCATAGAACACCCACACATCTGGCTTGTATTAGCGTGCCCTCATTGGCAATTTCTCTAAAGACAAACTAAGCTCGGGAGAACTGGAGTGTTTTAACCAGGCTCATTGAGAGCACAGATATAGAGAAGGTGCTGTGCTCCTGTTCAATAGGATGGCCCTTCTCTGACATTTATGACAACCTTTGATCATAGACTGGTTGGGATTGGAAGGGACCTTAAAGCTCATCCAGTTCCAAGCCCCTACCATGAGCAGAGACACCTTCCACTAGAGCAGGTTGCTCCAAGCCCCTGTGTCCAACCTGGCCTTGAACACTGCCAGGGATGGGGCAGCCACAGCCTCTCTGGGCACCCTGTGCCAGTGTTTTACCACCCTTGTAGTGAAGAAAGTCTTCCTAATATGTAATCTAAATCTCCCCTCTGTCAATTTAAAGCCATTCACCCTTGTTCTATCACTACTTGTTCTTACAAAAGTCCCTCTCCAAGTTTTTTGTTGGCTCCCTTAGGTATTGGAAGGCTGCAATAAGGTCTCCCTGAAGCCACCTCTTCTCCAGGCTGAATAACTAGCATGTTATGTCCTCTCTTCCTATAAGGAACCCAGATATTTTGCTTTCTAAGGACAAGCATTTTATGAAAGAAGTAAATAAGCGTCGCCCCTTATTTTCACCTGCTGTGAGCCAAAAGCTTCCATTGAAATCTCAGGCCTCTAAACTCAGGGTTCATGGGAGCAGAGTCCTGGGTACATGAGGGGTCCCTCCTGTTTCAGGATGTGGCCCCAGCTCCCTGCAACCGCGGAGCGAGCAGGAACGGGGGGGGATTTCGATCAATCCGACTGTCAAAGCCAATTATGAGGACGAGGACGATATAATTGTATTAGGGAACATCTGTACTTCATTAAAAGCCCTCGCGGGGCGGATTCGCGCCCGGCCACGTTATGCACAGGCGCTTCCAGCCTCCCCTC
>NW_009935073.1:14058-41003 GCF_000696875.1 Nestor notabilis | reverse complement strand
CCTAACTATTCTATGATTCCATGATTCTAAATCTAAGCTCTTCAGCCAGTCTCCTAAGGAGAAACTCAGAGGAAGCAAAGCCCTGCCCACCAGGTCTACTGCGTTGTTAAGCCATGATGAAAGAACATCTATATAAATTTGACCTCCAGCCCCAAATCACAACAAGCAGCTGCAAGCTTTTGGTAACACCTATTGGACACTCAGCCTGGCCAGATGTGTGACCTTTATAAGGTTGTCCTGGACTTCCAGGATGGCCACACCAATCTGGAACAGATCTCAGTGTCATTCTGATGTCATTGCCAAGGAGCACATTCAGATTTGTGAGGACTCTTTGTACACAAGGTTAGCAAGCTTCACTCCCATGCGTGGACGGAATAGCTAGGACATGGACAAATATGACAGCTGCAGACCACATTACACTATTAAGACTCCTGCGAAGTAGCAGACACTGTAATAAATCATACCTGCAAACTATTTACTTGGCAGAAGTCCTTAATTTCAGCCAGGAGAGGAATCAACATGGTGGATTTTGCTTCAGATACACCATCAATTCTCTTCACGTTCTCAACAGTCGTAGGCCTGGTTTAGGATGAATAATAAAAGCTGTGGAAATGTTCTATGCCAGTGCTTCAAAATATCAGATGTCTGTCAATGACCCATGCCTACAGATCTATTAGCGAAGACTTGAAAGTGTTACTACTGCACCTTCATTGTCTCTGCAACTATTTAAGCTCACTGCTGCTGCTTCTGAATCATGAAGCTTGACCAGAGCAAAAACTTGAAGTTTTTTGCTCACTATTTTGGAGGATCAGTTCTCCACATACATCTTCATTTGCTTCACCTCCCTAGAGCACATACCCCAGAGCCCTTACATGGAACAACAACATACACATTCCCCAAGTAATATTCTCTAGTGCCTTTTAGTAGCTGGAAAAGGCACTTCAGATGCATTAGCAACTGAGCTGCTTCACAATACCCCCTCATACAATGAGGGGAAAAAAAATATATATAAATAAAATAATAGTTTTTCCCCCTTCCTTGCAGTACTTGAGAGCAACACTAAATAGTGCTTATTCTTTTACACCAATTATCCATACAAGGTAATGGACAGCTCCTGACCCGTAGCTGACCCTTAGCAGATAAGGGCATAGTAAAATGATTAAGACACAACGGAGAGAAGCAGATGGAATGGAAAGGATTAGTAGAAAACACACTTCCCTCCTCTGACTCATCAACCTGACAGGAGGTTTGGACACAGACAAAAAGCAAGCCTGATATCAGTAACTGTTTAACTTATACCAGACAGTGGTCTAACAAGGGTATTAAACAGAAATTCTCGAGAAGAGAGCTGTTCCTCTATCCATGAGACACATGCTCCCAACAAGAGCAGAAAGGGGATTTGTGACTTCGCTTGCAATCCTCTTAGTTTGTACAACATGCGCACATGCCTGCTTTACCTTATTCGAGCCATCTCCAACAGGATCTTATTGGTTGCCAAGACAGCTGGAGGAATTACCTTCTCATTAGCTACCTTCTGTCTAGCAGTCAGCAACTTGCCATAGAGAGCAGTCTGTGAAGAGAGCCATATTCTCATGAAGCAGCTCTAGATTGATGTGATTAATATGAGAGGAAGAGTTACAGCTTCCCTCATCTTCCCACTAGCATACAAGAAAACTACAATCTACTAATCCATCTTAACATATTCAGTTCTACTTCTAGGATTTCTATTCAAAAAATCTTTGTAATATTAAGAGCTGCCCAAGCCAGCTGCTCCAATTTAGGATGACTGTGGTCTGCAATTCAACCGTATCCTCCCTCTTCCCAAAACTTACTTCTAACTCTTTTCCTCGGGATGAAACAACACATTCTGAAGGCTTCAAAGGAGATCTGACCAACGAGCACTCTGCAACACTACCAAAAAAAATAAAGCAGCATGAAACAAACCCTTTGTTAGATCAGTTTTTTGAGGAACTTTGCACAGGGCTGTGGGAAAGAAGCAGCCCAACCTATTTTGACTTCTGACAACGCCATCAGACTGCAGTCTGGCACCTCGTGCTAGTGCTGCACTCATACAGGAGTTGAGCTGGTTGGGGCAGAATGAACAGTATCCCTACTCTAACAGAAATCCTGTATCTGGTCCCATAACTTGAAAATACTCCTACTGCACAGAGCTCAAGCAGCTGAAATAACACTTTTGTGGGGAAAAAAACCAACCAAAAACCCCCATCAATATTCCTATCAACAGCTAGATTCTCCTATTGTTAACAAAAACACATTTTGACAAGCAGTTGTCCACTCATAACATCATTCTGACAGTATCCCACGAGAAACACCTTACATGACGCCCCCACGGCTGATAATCCTGGCCAAAAAGAGGTAATATCTTGAAAAGCATCAGTGACAAGAACACAGGTGCTGAGCTGTAAGTAGAATTAGCTGATGTTACTGCTAGGCACATCTGCCTAGAAAGCAGCACCACAGCTTCCAGTCTAGAGGCTCACATTCTTCAGGACATTTGCCCCTAATGAGACTGCCATGATTATACTGCAGTTATCTCTTAGCAGACAAGCTGGGAGTAGGATCATCCTTCCCTAAGCAAAGGGTGAAATAATACTTGTTTGGATCATAGCTGTCCGCAAAATGATTTTTCTTCACATGGCTGCTGTGGCAGTTATTCACCATAAGTGACATATCCTATTTTCCTGTCATCTCTCAGCATCAGGCCCAAAGGAGGAATCAAACTGCTCAGAAATGCAAGGTAGGTTTAATCTGAAGCACCACACAAGCCAGGAAAACAAATTACTTGCTCTGCTTTTTGCAAAAGCTTGTTTCATTGCTTTTGACCTGAGGGAGCCCCAACCTCATTCAGTCTTCTCCAGACTAACACAAAAAGGCAGAAACCTACATGCTCACTTACAGTCCCTGCACAAGGCACACAGGCAGTTCTGCCAGCTTTAAGAGCAAGTCACAACCTAATAACTCTTTTGCTTGAATTATTATTTGCAAACTGCTTGGGAAATAAATGACTGTCCATTTGTTATTTTAAATCATCACAAGTTAAAATTCATTAGTTTTAACCTTTGCCTAGAAGAGACTGAGAAAACATGGGCTCTGGAAAAGCATTTAATCTCAATCTGCTGTTGCTCCATTTTTAGTGAGCATCAGCTGGTTTTCTTGCCTGGATTTGAAGTAATACCTGTGAGAAAGTTTGCACTTCAGCCATTAATAAAGCTCACTTTGCCTGTGACACTACAAGTATACACAACTTGTCAAATTCCAAGCCCATTACATGTTGTAATAGTTCAATGTTTTGAAATATAATGTGATGTACAGTAAGTTTTAAGTCTTTTTTTTTTTTTTAATATATTAAGCCTTTTCACCATCACTTCCCACAAGAGAAAATGCTGGTTTTAAGCATCCTAAAATCAGTATCCCTACTGTTACAGTTAAAATTAGGTAATTAAGTGATATTTTAGAATACTGTACCTGTTAAGCATGTTATCACTTCCTGGAGAAGTTTTACCTTTTCTCTCATGTGCAAACATATCATACAGAGACATCTATATAAAAAAAAACAAATAGAAGAACAAGAACAAACAAATGCTGATTTATGAGTCTTTTCACTGAAGTTATTAGCAGCCAGATATTCTTTTGTAACACCATGAGACACTTGCAAGGTTTCTTGAACGCAAGCATGGACAGAGCATAGAGTGCAAGAGGAGTGATATTCACACAGACCTGCTTCGCTGGAGACTGCCTTGCTCCTTTCTTAACTGGTGAGCACTGCGTTAAGGGCACAGGTAAAGGTCTGCTGCTGTAAGGAAGTAAATTATATCTTAGTGAAATCAAAGTTATTTGTACAGTGACACTGCCACTTAAAATACGTACTAAGCAAACTGATCTGAACTTTGTAAAGGAATATCTTGGGCAAATCAGAAGTTCTTATTGATATCTTAAATTATTATAATCACCATTCTTGAAGAAGAAACACTGAGGACCTCAAAGCCTCTTAATGCTAAAACTAACAAGGAACAAGAATCTTGTCTTATGGAAGAAAAGATTTTTGTGACAACACTTGAAAGATTCAATTTAAAAGACTCCATTACTAGAGAAAAAATGAGTACTAACTTTCTGGCTTGCACTAAACACACAGCTTTCCGTGTTGCTTATGTTTAATAACCAGCATTTTTTTGACCTGTAGACAACAGCTGAGAGCAACACAACAGTAGAATATTAAAAAGCAAAAGAAAATTGCTACTTTGTCTTTACCCAGTTTTGGTTTTGAGCAACAATCTAGACACCAGAACAGGCGCTTAAGACCAGCTCTGAAGAACTCTGTTCTAATATTATTTCTTGCCACAGCAAAGCCTCTGCAACCTCCAATTCATTACCTTTCGCTTCACAATTAGCATGTGTACAGACCAAGACAACACTGCTTATTAAACATACCCAGAAACAAAGAATTACAAGAAAATCATCATGTTATTTTCTTGGAGCTCTATCATCTGATGGCGAATACCTGACCACCACTGAAAAAATACCCTAATTTTGCAGACATACTCACCAGGCCTTTAAATTTCACAGAAATATACAAAGTATTACAGATTTGTACTGAATCAATTCTTGTTGAAACAAAGGCTTTCCCCCTTCAGTCTCAGCTTAAATATTAAGAAAAGCAGCTCAAGTGCATAATTGAGAAAAGTTGCTAGCTGCTCTGCTTCAAGTCTCACAGTATAATTCATCAGCATTAGGAAGAACATCAATCTTGACGATTTTTCCTCTCGCGTTTCTTGTCTTTAGCTGGTTACTTTCTCCATGAGGATGCATTGCTACAACATGCTTCCAGGCTACCCAGAAGGCACACATTTTCTGAGTAGATCAAGTGCTTTCACTGCATTTCTTCATTAACTTCCCCAGTTACACAGCCATCCTATTAGCTCCACTGAAGACCTCAGTGACGAGAGACTATCCAATTTAAGCCGCAAAGACACATCACTTTTCATACCAGCAGTCAGAAGTGTCTATCCAAGCACTCACAGTAACTTCTTTAGCACAGAATCATAGAATGGTTTGGGTTGGAAAGGACCTTAAGATCAACTAGTTCCAACCCCCTGCCATGGGCAGGGACACCTCACACTAGACCATGTTGCCCAAGGCTCTGTCCAACCTGGCCTTAAACACTGCCAGGGATGGAGCATTCACCACTTCTTTGGGCAACCTTTGTCAGTGCCTCACCGCCCTCACAGTAAAGAGCTTCTTCCTTAGATCTAACCTGAACTTTCCCTGTTTCAGTTTGAACCCATCACGTCTTGTCCTATCACTACAGTCCCTGATGAAGAGTCCCTCTCCAGCATCCTTGTTGGTCCCTTCAGATACTGGAAGGCTGCTCTGAGGTCTCCACGCAGCTTCTCTTCTCCAGGCTGAACAGCCCCAATCTTCCCAGCCCGCCTTTATATGGGAGGTGCTCCAGCCCCTGATCGTCCTCGTAGCCTCCTCTGGACTTGCTCCAACAGCTCCCTGTCCTTCTTACATTGAGGACACCAGACCTACACACAGTGCTCCAAGTGGGGTCTCACGAGAGCAGAGTAGAGTGGCAGTTGTTTAGGTAAAGTTATAGCTGGAAACATCAAGTGCAGAAGTCTTCTGTCCAACCTCACCATCTCCAGAAGCAGGCTCCAGAATTTAACACCAGAAACGGATCTGGTGTTAAAATGACAGAAAAAAGGGCTCAAGAGAACACAAGTACTACAATTACCTTCTAGGTGGTCTCTGAAGATTAAGGTCTTCACTGGACTGTAGTAGAAGACTTGGATTTGAGTCAGATCCAGCTTTTAACAGCCAATTTCTACCCTGTAAGAAATAAACCTCATGGCTTAGCTATAGATTACTGCGAGAAGCTTTTGATGGGTAAGTTTCACACCTAAAAGTACCTTCTGGGTAAGCACGCATGTGGTTGTAAAGGTGCTATACTTAGAGACTTCTTTGAGGAACCCTTCCATTATCAATTGTTGGCAGAGCGATTTCCACCAGTTCTCTGGCCAGTCTTTTCCACTACCAAAGAGAGGGTGTCTTCGGTATCTGTTTGGCAAGCGTTGAGAACTCTGGAATTAGAGAAAGAATTGCTCAGACTTCCCCAGTCCTTATGGAACTTTCCAATATATCCAGTAAACCAGAAACCCAAGATTCAAGGATCATGTCCTCAAGAATACTTCTCCATAGGAGAACTTTACAGAAAAGTCCCCAGCCAAAATAGTTATTCAAGCTTCCATTATACCCATTACAATAACCACACCTACAGCACCTCGATGACAGGAGCATAACCCCTGCCTACGGCCTCGGTCATGCCACCGTTCATGAAACTGAACAACAGTTTTACCTCTACTACCCTAACCCACTCCTGTACTTTCTGCCAAGGCTGTGACAAGATCATGACTTTCTTTTGCAGCAAGACCCCAGACAAACCTACACTTAGATCGCAGAACTATTAAAACATCTCCCTTCACGTATGGAGGAAGTTACAGAGATAACACAGCCATCCATACCAGTGAAGAAATTTATCTAGTGCAGCTGCATTCAGACAGTTCAGGTCAGTGTTACACTAACTTACTGATTCTGGTTTTATTTAAAAAGTGTGTACAGAGGTAAAAATAAGTTGATAAATCCTGACTAAATCCCAGGACAGGGGCACAAAAGCCAGAAGCAGGCTCACTATGCATCTGCTCTACTCTTCCTCTCGCCTTCATTGCAAAGAGTTTTTTGTTTGGTTGGTTTTATTTTAAACAGCTGCTATTTACTTGTCTCTTACCACTGATTCAGCCTCTAAAAAAGGTGATTAGCTCCTGTCTGTTTGGTTCTCACCGCCCCCTGAACTCAAGGCCCAAAGGGATGAGAACAGGCTAAAGCCTCTTTCATAGGAGAAACTCTTGGCATGAGCCTGAAAAGTTGATAGCTTCTCTGAAAGAGGGAAATAACAGGGGATCACACATTAGGAAGTAGAAGAGTCTTGGACAGAAGTAAGTTTCTATTTATTGCTAGCATATAAAATCAGCAGCAAGGCAGGTTTCAGACCCTATTATTTGTAGCCTTGCTGAATCCCTCTCCACTGGGGAAACTCCCATCTCCAGGTATACAGTAAGGAGCAATTTGAAGAACTTCAGACGGTCAAAGAGCTGCTACCCTGTCTACACAGCAAAAGAGGATTGTTTAAGAACTCTAGCAGCAGGGGATAGAAGCTGGAGCATCCAGGCACAGGCAAGAGGGACTCAGCTTGCTGCTGGATGGAATCAGGGCACAGAGTCCTGATGGTGAACACAAGGGAGTTATCTAATCTGTTGGCAGAGAAAGCACCAAGTCCTACGTCCTCTCTTCTAGAGAGCCCTCACTCAACTTCTAATGCACATTAAAGCAAGACTTACACTCCTAAGCTTCCAGCTATGCAAATTACATTCATTACTCCAATGACTCCACATTTTCAGAGCATTGTTAACTTGAAGAAATTAAACAATAGAAATTATTATAATAAGAATAAGATGCAAACCAGTACAATTTGTGTCCGTGTTTGGGCTCAGGATCATAGAATGGTTTGGGTTGGAAAGGACCTTAAAGATCATCCAGTTCCAATCCCCTGCCATGGGCAGGGACACCTCACACTAGACCATGTTGCCCAAGGCTCTGTCCAACCTGGCCTTGAGCACTGCCAAGGATGAAGCATTTAGCACTTCTTTGGGCAACCTGTGCCAGTGCCTCACCACCCTCACAGGAAAGAGCTTCTTCCTTAGATCTAACCTGAACTTCCCCTGTTTCAGTTTGAACCCACCACCCCTTGTCCTATTGCTACAGTCCCTGATGAAGAGCCCCTCTCCAGCATCCCTGTAGGTCCCCTTCAGATACTGGAAGGCTGCTATAAGGTCTCCACGCAGCTTCTCTTCTCCAGGCTGAACAGCCCCAATCTTCTCAGCCTGTCTTCATACATGCTCCAGGCCCTGATCATCCTCGTGGCCCTCCTCTGGACTTGCTCCAACAGCTCCCTGTCCTTCTTATGTTGAGGACACGAGCACTGCACACAGTGCTCCAAGTGAGGTCTCACGAGAGCAGAGTAGAGGGGCAGGATCACCTCCTTTGACCTTCTGGTCACACTTCTTTTAATGCAGCCCAGGACACGGGTGGTTTCTGGGCTGTAAGTGCACATTGAAGCCAGTTCATGTTCAGTTTCTCATTGACCAACACCCCCGAGTCCTTCTCCGCAGGGCTGCTCTGTATCACATCTATGCCCAATCTGTAGCTGTGCCTGGGATTGCCCGGACCCAGACGTAGGACCTTGCACTTCACATTGTTGACCTTCATGAGGTTGGTGCTGGCCACCTCACAAGTGTGTCAAGGTCCCTCTGGATGGCATCCCTTCCCTGCAGTGTATCAACCAAACCACACAGCTCAGTCTTGGCAAACTTGCTGAGGGTACTCAATCCCACTGTCTATGCCACCAAAGGTGTTGAACAGGATCGGTCCCAACACTGACTCCTGGGAGACAACACTCATTACCCATCTCCAGATGGACATTTGAGCTGTTGAGCACAACACTCTGCATGTGGCCACCCAGCCAATTCTTTATCCAGCAGGTATCCATCCATCTATCAAATTGGTGTCTCTCCAGTTTAGAGAGCAGGCTGTTGTGCGTGACAGTGTCAAATGCTTTGCACAAGTTCAGGTAGACTCCATCAGCCAGATCATCATTTCAAACTTGCTTAGGACTGACCAACAGAAGCCAAAATAGCAAATGCAGCTTTATACAAATGATCAAATGCTAGAGGCACTACCATAAGCCAAACACAACCAGTCACTGAAACTACTAGTAACAAAGTAATTGCTGAAGTAAGTACAAAATTCCATGTTTGCTGATAAAGTTGTATATTCTTTGTTTAGCAGGGTTAGTATAATACTTCTGTGAATGAAGCTTTAGTTTCCCAGAAGACCCTGTTCGCTTTCACAGTAGACTCAGCATCCATATCTTAAATGAAACATGGTCTCCCTTGTGGTCCACCCAAAGACTGTTGGAGGCCACGTGGACTTTCTAAAAAACACACTCCCAACGAAGGAGCAACATGAATTATCCATATACTACACACAAATGCTTAAAGCAACATACCAGTCAGCCTCAGACAGATACAGCAGAAACTTGTGGTGATACTTCCTACATTTGTTCTAAAGTATATATTGATGCAACAAAGTAAGGAAACTAGGTTTTCTTAATTGCATTAAGATAGAAAAGTTTATTCTTTTAGACAGCAAAATGTTATTCTCTGTTTATAGTGCAAATTTGGTATCAGCTTCACTTCTTTCAGTACTGTCTAATAAATTAAAAATCATGACTACCCGAAAATCTAGAACACTATTTTTTCCCCTAGACATACATGTGTGACAATTAGCAACTCCCTTTCTTATTCAAATGAATGAAGAGGGACATGATTCCCCCAGTGATTCTGTTCTTACTCTTGTACTTTATTTTTGGTGAGTTTCTTGTCTACTATTTATGAAGCATACAAAAAAAAAATGAAAAAGAAAAAAGGTACATAGAAATCATTTACGTTCATTCCAGTATCCTGCTTCCCATCTTACTACTTCAAGCCAGCCAGTAGTACAAAGCTAGAAGGCAAGGCATCATTTGCTTTAATCAAACATAAACCAACTAATTACCAAGCAAAGATGAGTTTATTCTTCATTCTGAAAAAGCTGTTCCTTTCAGGATAATGGAAATCATTCATCTTCATAAAAAAACCCAAAACAAAACAAAAAACACTCAGCTACTTCTAGGATAACATCAAACTCACTATAAAGCAAACAAAGGTTCAAGCCTTGCAGGAAGAGGTTTAGAACCCCTGCCAATACTTGAGCTGGCATTCATATGTTTAACAAACAGCTGTCAATTCAAAACAACCCACCAAATACAGGACAGCTCCACACAAGGCAAATAACAGGTACTATTTCTGAACTGAACTCTTAGGCCATAAAGCACTAAACATTTCCATTTCACTGCTAAGAAAGACAGAGCTGAGAGGGCAAGAGTTTGAAGGCAGAAACTGTTCCTTTGCTGTACATGCACAAAATTAAATACATGTTTAAGAGGTTCACTACTTTTATGGCTGTTGCCCTTAAAGACAAAAAGCTAGTTTGCTGCATGGGAAGTGCTGCTGAACTTGCCTCTACAAATATCCAGCTCTCTGAGAAAAAGTTAGTAAGTAAATGTGTGTATACACACTTTTGGATGTATGTATATCAAAGTACTGTTTGGTATATCAATAAAAAGGGACATTAACAGTCCCTCCACTCTCAGAACACATACAAAAGGTGTTTACTGTCACTTACAGACCCTCGAAGAAACAGAATGGGAACTCTAGTTCCAAACTTCTCCTCCAGGGTGGTCACTGCAGACAGCAGCTGATACGCTTGCTTCCCAAAGTCCTGTAAACCACCTTCAAAGTCACTGGGGACTGCAAAACAAGACACCCTGAAACGCACAAAGAAAACCAAGTTGAACACACATACAAATCAAGTCCACTCCCTTAGTTTCAAATACTGACTATCAAGTGACAACTAAATAAAATACACACTTCAAGTTACATTAATATAAACAATTGAACACCTTTAAATGCAAGAACTAGGACCGAAAACACTAGAGACCAGTGAGACTAGGAAAAAGTCAAAATCACTTGTGGCTAAGACACAAGTATTGGCCAGCAATACAATAAGCAGTTCTTCATGGTACTTGCTGTGACAGAAAAACCTTGTCTCAGCAATCTCCTGAATTTAGCATTTTAATATTTGGACTGTTTTAAACACGCAAGACATTTCTTTAATTGCACCCAATAGCAAAGACTTTTTTTGGCTACTTTTTTAGGTAACAAAGGAGATAAAAAGCAGAAGGCAAGAGCAACGCCATTAAGGCATTTCTAGGATTTATTAATACCTTTATTGACTAAAAGAACCCATTGAAGAATTACTGGCACAAATCACTTCTCAGGAGGAGAAAATGAACAGTGATCTATGGCAACTGATTTCAGTTCCACAACACAAATTCACTATGTGACTCTTTCACTGGCACAGCAACGTGACTTCAAGGACTGAAATTATTATCTCTCAAGTTCTCTTCTTTTTTAGTTTCGGTAGAGGCCAGGCAAAGATTTTTCACCCTTGAGCATACAGGACATTTAGCAGAATTGATAACTTTTTCCAGAAGGCAAAGCAGCCTAACATCTTGTTGCAGATCAAAAAGCATCAGGCTACCAGCAAGAACAAGGAATCCTTTATTATGAACTTCAGGAAAAGCATGTACATTCACACAGGAGAAACCAAAGGTGTTTCTGCTCATACCTGTGTGACTGCTGACCCCTGGGCTTCCCTTCAGCACACCTATGAGATTATTAGCAGTGCCAGAAAGAACACATGTCAGCACACACTGGAAGAGGAGAACAACTTCCTTAATTTAACCTTAGACATGTGGTATCACACTCCACTTACAGGTGGGTTTTTTTCAGGGATTAATTACCTAGCAGATCTTAAACTGATGAACAGAAGTGTATCTCGCAGCTTATGAATGTTACTCTAAACTCTTTTAGGAACTGTCACTGTCCTTTGTTAATAGGCTTTCCCACAGTTCAGTTTCAAACTGCCTTATGGCTTGCTCAACTGTTTAGGAGAAGGTTAAAGGCAGTTTTTCAGACATAAACTTCAGGCTGAACATCTGCAAGATCAGGTGCATAAAAAGTCAATTCTTCCAGATTATTTGCCTCATAAGTCAGCCTGAGAGAATGTAACATCTTATATGAGTCTTCAGGGAAGAAAGCTTACCTGGACCTGCAGTTATCACAGCAATCTTCTGTGCCCATGATGCCAGAAGAAACCTTTCGGAGTTGTTTGTCTTCAAAATGAGACAGAATAATTCTGCCCAAGGGAATGTAGAGAATTAAATAAAAGACCAAGATTTACACATTAAATTTATTGCAGAAAACAGAGTTGAAACCAGCATCATTAATTAATTCACTGGGGAGCCAATTATTTGCCCTTGATTCCTCTAAAGAAAAAGTGGGATTTTTTTTTTCAAGTAAATAAGGAAACACTTGATATATATGTATAAATATGCTGAAGGCTATATTTTTTTATACTGCTGCTTCGTATAAAACATGCTTGCAGAACACACAGTCAATATAAGATGCCTTGTGGTTACAACCTCCAGTCAAAACTGACTCAAGTGACAAAGCATTGAATAGATTCTAGTACTCACTTCCTCCTGCAGCTGTTTGACAAAAGGTACTTCCCTATTTTTCCCAACATCTTCAGTTTGTACAAGCGGAATTTTTCATTGCGTATCTCACTCAGAAGATGTCTGTCAGTCAAAGGAAAAAAGAGCGGCCTTAAACATGACCACTATTCCCCTGTCCCGCACCAAAAATGAAACATGCCAGACCTCTGCCTCAGTCAAACTCACCAGAAACAGCTAGAAAATCCTGCTAAAACCAGACCCCAACTGCCTGCCTGTTTCTCCACAATCTTGACTCTTATTACAGCTCAGAGAATGCTCAGAAGAGCACCTTATTCATATTCCTCTAAGTATGACCATTATTCCAAACAGGAGAGGCTTTTTCCAGCCCCACAGGCTACTAAGCTTCAGAAATCCATGTCAAAAAGCACAGAGGAAGGAGGAAAGGGCAGAGGGCATTGTGAGAGGGCAATTTCTCTCTCTCTAGTTTTCCACACTCTGGCACGTTCTCATCAATGCTACTGCCACATTACTAAGTGTGTCAGGATAGTCTTCTTTTAAGAAACTCAGAGGTGGTATGTTATAACAAAATGTACATATTGCCTCATTTTTATATCCTTTATAGTAATCACTAGAAGCATTCAACTGAGAAAATGCACTGGGAGTACTGGAAAGGTGCATGGAACACTCGCTCTGCCCATGCTCCGAGCTGCTGTGAGCCAAGCCTGAGCTACTATCTGCACCACACTCACTGTGCCACATGGCACCAAAACCAAACCAAAACCAGAGGTGTTGGTCACCACATTAACACAGCTTCACCATTTCAGCTCAAGAGTTGAGCAAAGCAAGTTTCTGCCTGCCCAGAAGAAAAAAAAACAACGTATAGATTTCACAGATGATGGCAGCATGCTGACAAGCTCAAACGACTGAGTACAGACACTTCTGTGGTCCTGTAACAGCCATGGACAAAATCAACAGGACTCCTACAACTAGCACTCCTCCACCCAGAAGAAAAAAGAAAATACATTATTTCCCCATTTAGACACGCTTAATTCTACAGCATCAGCACTCTTAAGTGTGATGATGGGTCTAAAACCAAGTCAGATAATTTACAGGACAAGTGACCAGGTTTTGTCACTGCCTGCCTTGCAAAACATCTTCAAGAAAGCAGAACTGGAACAAGGACACACTAACATTAGTGCACTTGTGGACTATCTTCTGGAAGCATGGCATACTTAGTACTGTGTGTATGCAGGAAAGGACTTAGAACCATTCTGAAAAATATATCACATCTTCAACAAAACCTACCCTGCTCCTCTGTTCTGGCTATCTGTGTCAAAGCAGTTGTTTTCAGTCAATTACCTGTTGAAAGACAAGTCTGATGCAGTCCATAACACATGACAAGCAGCAGGAAGCCCATCACGACCAGCTCTCCCAATTTCTTGGTAATAGGATTCCATTTCCTTAGGGGCACCGTAATGAATAACCATCCGGATATCTGTTTTATTGATGCCCATTCCAAATGCCACTGTAGCTACAACACACTACAAAACAGGAGTCACACACTTAAAGTTTTGAAACGAGCATCAAGAATATGCCTGGGTGAATGCTCACACATTTGGTGACAACTTTTTGCCATGGACTCAAAGTTAAGCCTAAATTACAATGGCTTCCAACTCACACTTAACTTCCACAGTACTACCATTAAGTCTGATTCTGGTCAGAGTATGAGCATAGGAATATAAACATGACAGTGGTCATGTGTTGAGGCAAATGCTAGAGTGGTTTCAAGCTGTTATTCTCCAACAACAAGCATAAAAACCTATCATGAAGGGCAACGCAAGAAGGCCCAGGATAACTCTGTGCCTGCTATGGAGGAAAGCAGTTCACAGAATTGATGATATTGTTCCAGCTACCACTATTTTCCTCAGATGTCACACATTTTTAAAAGACTTACTGAAGGAATTTGAAGCATCAGCCAGGAATCCTATTACTGTCAGCTTAGACCAGCGATTTCTTTGCCCAGAACTGGAGACAAATGGCAAACACATGCTGACATTCCCAAATTCTTTCCTCTACCAGAAACCCTACAGATTATAAATAGGACCAAGTGGACTTAAGTTTCCTACATACCTGAATTTCATCCCTCATGAACTGGTGATGGGCCTCTCTCCTTTGTTTGATTCCCATACCAGCATGGTATGTACGACAGGCCACACTGAGTTTCATCAATTCAGACGCAACCTGTTCGGTGGCTTTTCTGGAAGGGCAGTAGATGATAGTGGGCCCTTCAAACTCATATGCAGAACTGCTGTAAGTAATAGCAACATGTAAAGACACAGAACAGAAGAAGCCACCCTTCCACTAAATGTGTGACTGGACCTAGTTGAAAAGGGAACATAGCTTTTACAGCAGTTCACTTTCTTGGGGATACAGAAATTTAAACAGATTTCTAAATGGTCCACTCATACACAAATTGTCTGTCCTTTGGAAAATGACTTGGAAGTTACTTAGCATCGTAGAATAGTTTGGGTTGGAAAGGACCTTAAAGCTCATCCACTTCCAACCCCCTGCCACAGGCAGGGACACCTTCCACTCAACCAGGTTGCTCCAAACCCTGTCCAACCTGGCCTTGAACACTGCCAGGGATGGGGCAGCCACAGCTTCTCTGGACAACCTGTGCCAGGGCCTCACCACCCTCACAAGGAAGAAGTTTCTCCTAAGATCTCATCTCGATCTCCACTCCGTCAGTTTAAATCCATTCCCCCTTGTTCTGTCACTACAGGCCTTTGTAAAAAGTCGCTCTCCACATTTCTTGTAGGCCCTGTTGCAAAGTACAGAAGATTTTGATCTCTAGAAGGAGCAGGATAAGACCTCCCAATTTCCTTTAAGTCATGAAGAAATACGCTTTTACAGCTGTCACTTTTGAAAGGACTACCTTTATGTAACTAGGTACAAATGAGCAATAAAAAAATCATATATATTGCTGTAAAGGCACACACCATAGCTTGCAAGAAGTAGAACAGGACCAGAAGAGGTACACCACTGGGTCTGCTACTAGAAAAGGACTGCAATTAGTTCTAGTGGAAAACAAAAAAAATCTTACCATGGATTTGTAGCGGACTCATGTGCCTTTTGTACAACACAAGGGAGAGTTACCCACCAGCTAATCCATCATAATCATTTTAATTGCTACAGCAGGCCCTCTGAGGATCAAATAATGCCAAAGATCCTCAAGTAAGCAATATGCAGACAGTGGGGGTCCATCGCTACTTGACTTAGAAGTCTTTTTTAACTTGGGAGAGGAGAGTAGGCACAACAAGTGACTAGCATGGTTGGGCTTCCTCACCTGCTACCAAGTCTTAGTACACACTACTTTAACTCCAAAATACTCAATTATATCTGAGGAGTCAGTGAACACAGGCTTAAATTCTTACCTTCCTTTCCTAATAAGGAACTGCTTCAAATCCCTAAGGATATTTCCACTTTGTTGTCCAACTTCTAAGTACAGGTTAGGTCTGTCAAAACTAGTACACGTGACCTGGGGATTCTTCAGGTTCAGACAATTCACTATGTCCTCCCTAATTGACGGACTTGCAGTTGCAGTTAAAGCAACAATGGGAACCTACAATGAAAAGTAAAAGTCTAAGACCTCTCAGATTTTTGTTTTAAACAAAAAAAAAATCATGAGTCGAAACTGAAATAACATGTAAACAGGCACTTTTATCTGCTGATGATCACTGGATCAGCAAAGCTATTTGAAAAACATAGTTATTATTTAGCTTCCTAGACCTTTGGTCTACACTGTTCAGGAGAGCAGACAAGGACAGAAAGCACATTTGAAATAAGGAGTTTTACTGTGAATGTATGTTTTCTTTAGTTACATCTTCAAGTAGTCTACAGTCATTTTCTGAGATGGCTAGCTAAGTTTAGGGAACATACGACAACACTTCCAAGAAAAGCGTGCAACATTCAGGTCTAAGTTTTTGAGGTTTTGCTGTAAATTCTTGGAAAGTGTCTAGAAATCACAGTTGCATGTTCTTACAAGCCACTGAGCCAGCCAGTTTAGAAAACATCCCTCAATATTAAACTAGAAGCTTAGGGACACATCTTCCACAGCACAGGGATCCAAAGTAATTTAATTATCAGAAGTTTCTGGCAGTCCAGGTTCAGAATATCCTCCATTTAAGCATTTGGAAAAAAAGCCCCAAAAACCAAAAAACCACACAGCTCAGTCACTGACAGGGACTACACACATTCCAAAACAGCATGGTAAGTAAATCCCAAGAGCAACATCAAGACTGTTATTTCAAAGTACCATAGACAATGAAATAGTATCCTTCTCTTACATTAGAAATCAAACACATAAAAACCTCACCAATGGCAGAGCCTTCTTTAATGAGCCTAGAGTTCTAAAGGAATTTCTGAAGTCATGACCCCACTCAGAAATGCAATGAGCTTCATCAACAGCTATGAGCGTAATACCTGATGGGAACAGAACCATAACATGGACACATTAACAAGACAAACCAACATGGGAAATGACTAAATACAAATACCTTATTCGGCTCAATCCCAAGGTTTCCTGAGAAGGCACCAGTTGTCTGCTTAATACTTGTTTCTACAATGCCTTCTGCTGTACCAAAGTCCTAGGCACATTTTTTTAATGGCCTTTTCTGTAAGAAGAGCTAAAGGGCTTTTACAGACTCCCCCCTGCACTATGTCTGCTTCCTTCTCCAAGCTTCAGACTTCCAACATCCCTCACAATGGGTCAAAAACTTGAGCTACCTCCAATAATACCTTTTCCTACCCTGACTGCCAGACTTGGATAATAGTCACAAATAGCAATTACATGTCATTACCTTTATTTTCTCAGTTGTAAAACAAACCCTCAGAGTCTCAGGTCTGCACTGAAGAGAAGTGGAAGTCCAGAAAAATTGGACGAGAGAGGAGTTAAAAATGTCCCTGGAAAAATTACCTTACATAGTCTGAATCAGAGAAAACCCTCTACTAGAGTACAGATATCCCACTCTAATCTGCATGTTTAAAGTGCTCTAGTGGCAGAGAGGCCAAGCATACAGTTTGCTGGAACACTGAAAATTCAGATGGCTCATCTTCTCCCTAGATTGTCCTTCCTGCCAACAGTACTAGAAACTTAGTTTCTTACTAAAAAATTCTTGGGGTCTACATGCCTTGAATTTACCCAACTGAGAGATCCATCAGCTGCATCATCTTTGAAGAAGAGACTTTTTAGGACTGGTAAGAGTCATAGAATGGTTTGAATTGGAAGGGACCTTAAAGCTCAACCAGTTCCAACCCCTGCCATGGGGTGCCAAGAGACACCTTCCACTAGACCAAGTTGCTCCAAGCTCCATCCAGCCTGGCCTTGAACACTGCCACGGATGAGGCAGTCACAGCTTCTCTGGGCAACCTGTGCCAGGGCCTCACCACCTCTGTAGTATTTCACAAGAAAGTTTCATTGTTACACTCTGAGAAAGACTAGAGATTAGAACACTTAAAAGGTTAAATAGTTACTGACATACATTGATCAGTTTTTTTTAACACCTCTGCTCCTAGCAGCTTAACATTCCCACACCAAGAACATACTAAAGACACCACTTAGGTGATTTGTTTGTTTTTCATCAGTAAAAGGATCTTCTGACACCATTTACTGCTGGCTACTACAGTAACCTCTGAACTCACTAGCAGGAAGAAACTGATGAAAAGTGTTCAAGTATTAAAAAAAGAATAAAAATATTTAGGCATTTAAGCTGCCTGCCAGCTCAACCACAGCCTTACCCCCAACTTACCAACAGTCTGATCAAGCTCCTGAAGTAAGTCCAAGTTCCCTGAACAAAACTCTGGAGTCATATATATGACTCTGTACTGCCCCCTGAAACATCAAGAAAATACGCTGTCATAGAAGGAGAAGCCCCACACAACTCAAATAAACCACAACCATGATTGTCTAGAAGATGTAAATGAACGCAAGTACAGACTTCAGGAGAGGGAACAAGATCAAGGAAGTGGAGACCACAGAAAGCATTCCAGAATAATAGGAAGGCAAGGCAGAAACAGTATGACAGGAAAAACAGCAGTGATGTACTGGCATTAGAACAAGAGGGGACTGTTGTGATGACTTGGTGACAAATACAGGTCTAAAACTTGTGTGTGTGAAATTATGTAGAAATCCTAACTATAAAGCCAAGTCAAAAAGCCCCATCTCCCCAGCCATGGGCTATAGACTCCCACACACTCAGGCTGGGTGGATGCAAGCAGTATCACTGACTGCCATGTTCTAGGTCTGAGCCAGAAGCAAGAGATTCAGTGATGATGGATCAGGGAGACATCCTACCTCTCAAACACACCTACATCAGAACCTGCAGTCCTAGAAAGCTTAGCTCAGACTTACCCTTTGATGCATTCTCTGATGTTTTTCGACTGAGCTGAACCAAGTAAGCAAGCTGGAATACCCAACATGCTGCGGAAGTAAAGATGCACAGTCACGAACAGATTTACTCCGAACACTTTCTGCCTTAGCAGTCAGCCTATGCCAGCATATCATAAAAGAAATCCAAGCTGTGAGGTCAGAAACTACTTTCTTCAACAGATCTTCACGGGAAAAACCTGTTGAAAAAGCTGGATTCATCACTGACTATTCCCACCACCCAAATGTTCCTCCACTTCCCCTCCAGCTGTCTCCCACTACACACTTCATTAGTGCAATAAGGAATCGGAGAAATAAAGACCATTTCCCTTGCACAAGTTTAATAATAAACATCCAAAAGAAGAAAATACAGTAAATACATTTTTTTTCATTTATGATCTTACTCAGTTCACCACATTGCCTTACTAGTTTGCAATTTTTTTGCCTTGCCTTCCACTCTCTTGTGAGCTACTGGTGCTGCATTTGCTCCTTTTCAATCTGGAGGCTGCTTTTTAATGATAGATTCAGTAATTACATTTACCAGCTTAGCCACTTCATATTTGACCTCTTTCAGGACCCTGCAACACCTGTCCTCTTAACTTAAGTGATTTACAGCATTTTTATTCCAGCCTTTTGGTTTGATAGCTTCTCCCCTCTCATTCCTGTGTTTCAGTCCTTGGCAGAACTGCACCCAGACTGCCAGACAAATTACTGAACCGCATTAGGTTGTGGAAATTCAATCTCCTTGGCCTTCAGAATGAATGACCTGCTGAGAAGGTAGTGAATAAACCCTTTCCACTGAGGAAAAAAGTATAAAAGCCAAAGAAGCAGTAGAATACACATAGACACCCTGCTGATTAATACTCAGTCTAGAAGCTGGCTACAGAGCCAGCTTTGGCTGCCCAGCCATTCATCCGCACATAGTCATAATGTGCAGCAGAAAATACCACACATCACTGATGTTCCTTACTTGAAAATAAACTCCATATCCTCTCTTTCACAAAAGACCTGCTCTTTCCAAGTTGGACAAGGCAGGAATGAACTAGACAACTCAGCATGATTCCCACAGCTTAAATGAAAAAGCGTCAGAAGTGAATAGCTGTTATAACAGAAAGCAAGTACATGTAAAGAAAGCACTATCGGGTCAAGAGAAACCTATTTGATTTTAATACACCACCTATAACTGCTCATGTTAAGAGCAATTCAGTGTCACCCACTAGTTCCCCCCATCAGACCTTAAAAGAAGCAAAGAGGCCAGGTGTTAGGAGACTTACTACACCATCCATCTTCAAAGCCTGTACTGTAACACTGAACTGAATGGCCTACAGCTTCCAGCTGCAAGTTGCTTAGATGTTACTTCTCCAACAAGGAAGCCCTACCAAATTTTGACGTAACTCTCAGAGGCTGAAATAGCCTGTGAAGCTCCTTCATCAGTTCAGTCTGCACAAAAGGGCCTATGAATCCAGAAATATGCAAGAAGGATCCACCTTCAAGAACAACCCATCAGCATAGATCCTTTGCAAATCCACCCTACCATTCACATAACTGGTAAACCCAGTGATCTTAGACTGCTTACACAGTTTGTATGGGTTCCTTAAGAAACACATGCTTTACAGCTGACAAACAGCTTTGCTGTATGAAACTGCAACCTTAAACACCAAGAAATACCACAAAGCAGAGTCCATTGGTTTCCACTGGCAATTCAGCAGCAGCTTGTTGTTATTACTTACGTCAACTGCAGCACCTGGTCCTCCATCAAGGAGACAAGAGGACAGATGACAATTCCTGTAAGTCCAGTGTAAACAGGAGGAAACTGGTAGCACAAGCTTTTTCCATAGCCTTAAAGAAAAGGAAAGCAGATATGAGACATCATTCTTTCTATGCAGCTACCACATACAGCTATAGGAAACAATTTTAACACCCTGTTGAGCCCTAAGAAAAGAATCATAAAATGGTTAGAGTTGGAAGGAAGCTTAAAGACCATCTAGTTCCAACCCCACTGACAGATGCAGGGACACCTTCCAAGAAGTGATGTTTGTTCTGCTAGTAGAGGAACAAAGTTGCAACATATGGTCAGCATCCATCTGATACCCCTCGCTACGCTGTTTGTGATGATAGGGAGGACAGAAAAACAAGTAGCTAGCATAGCTGGCTCACACTTAGTGTCTCAGTCAGAGCACCCTGCTCATGTAAGCCACATGCACAGTCTCCAAGTTAGAGTTCTACTCTCCTCAAAAAGGAAAAGATTTTTCATTGCTTCTCAGGATGTAAAGTTAACTTACCAGTTGCCATGACAACGAGATTATCTCTTCTGTCTTCTAGAAGAGAATTGATCACTTTCCACTGGACCCTTTCAATTAAACAAAGGGGAATATTTTATTTTTGCCACCAAACTTAACATGGCAGTTTTGTTAAACTGCATATTCAGTTGAATTTCAGGTTGAAGAAACCCTTCTGGCTGCCTCATAGCATGTTGTCCTTGCAGGCTGCAACCACTCAAATGATCCAGCTGCTGCAGGGAGACCCCGCAGTGCTACAGTTCTATTCAACACAAGACCTCAATTCTGCCAACCCTTCCATGGTCTCACAATTGTACATAACTGTGCAGACAATTTAAAAAGTCCCCCCAACCCACATTTCCAAAAGTTTACCAAATACTGAGTAAAACAGTTTCCCCCTCCAAGTGTTGCTCTTAGGCTGCATCTTGCACAGAATGCATTCTGCCACCAGCCATCCAGGAAGATTTCATCCCATTCTCATTGAGCTTCATTGTAACAGCAATGCTGAAGTACCAAGGCACATGGTGCACTCAGATTATGCTACATGAGACAGCTAGAAGTCTGTTCCTCCTGAATTAGAACCACATAAAGGATAACCAGACTATGAAATGTTATCACACAGACAATAACATCTGTGCAGTTTGCGGCTTGCTCTTTAAAGACACCTGAACTAGACCTGATGCAATAAAGCTTCACTCACAGAAGATGTGCCATCAGCAAAAGTCAAGAAGCTCATAGTCGACTGTGAGATTATGGTATTGTACGTAACACTCCATAAAGATTTATCTTGACATATTGTTGTAGCAAAAGCAGCTTTTCTTGTTCTAGAGATTTTGTACAGGTCCTAGCTTGTTAGTAGTTTTTCAAGTAATAAAAAAAAATAAAATCAGTTGAAAGAAGGGGGGAGGGTGGGGGGAAAGAACCCTGGAGTGTACATTTTAACAGAAAACATACTTACGGCTTAAAAGAGGAATGCCCAAAATAGGTCTTCAGACAGGTGCTGTGTCTTTCACTAGGTAGTGGCAGCAATGGATCTTTAGTGGAAGAGAAGAGAGAAAGCTTCACTTGGAATGAAATTTTAAAAAGATGAAGCACTGTCTTGACAAACAACAGTCTGCTCATGATTAGTGATGCCTGGGTGCCAGGATCTGAGTAACTCCAGTGAAAAGAGACATCAAACTCTGAAGATATTTACTGGCTAGAATAAAGGATTAAGAAAGCAAAGGGGCTCCCCAGCAAACCTATGAAGAGGAGAACATATGGCTTCATTAATAACATAATAAAAGCAATAAGTATTCTAATGTGTCACTGCATTATCTGGACATGTTTGGACAAGATACTGGAGATATTTTACTAGGCATGCCTTCAAAGACCCTACAGAAGTTACACTGAGGAACACCCAGCACTGCAAGCTGCTAACAAATTCATGGTCCAAAAGTGCAAGGGGATCCTAATTCTGCTGTGAGCACTGAAGAAACATATTCAAGATCTGTTGAAATTTATAGCTAACATTCAGCAGTAGAAAGCATGACATTTCCACCTAGTTTTTGTCTGTTGGGCAAGCTCACATTCCCTGTAATAGCTTATCTGGCTGTTGTTTAGAGAGATGAACTGAACAAAAAAGAGTAACTCAACTGTCCCAAGCTAGCAGCCCATGTTCTGCTTAGAAGCAGAAAGCAGGTCTTCTCCTACCCTGGTCTAACTTCCACAACCAGGAAGGAAGCTTCCACACAGGAACAGTCCAAGCTGAGGAAAATCAAGCTGTATTTCACCTCACATTTCAGCCTCTGTTCCCCATTCCTTCGTCCCCAAAGGGCCAGTTCCAAAGCACTTGGTCAAGATCAAGCTCAAGTCAGATTTTCCTAACAATTCTACCACAAAACAACAGATGAACAACAAAAGTAAAGCACGTAGAAAGGTACCATCTTCCCCTCTGCTGTGTTCTGAATCATTCCTCTCAGTTCTGTATGGCCTCCATGTCCCCGTAACAGTTTGATGCTCCCATCAAGCATACAAAACACCTACTTATCATGGTAGGGTTCAAATATGTTTTGCCAAGGACACCTTCACATTTTCATCCTGACACACAGACAAGTACTTTCAAAACCCAGATAAGCTCCAATTTTTGCTTTAAGAAACCAAGCACAAAATGTCCATGTGCTTCCACATCTGCTTGACAGTGGATTTATTTTTTATTTAATCATACATTATAATTTAAAACATACCCAAACATTCTTCCTCTTCTTCCTCAACATCTTCATCTTCATCACCATCTGGTGAAATGTTCAATTCTGTATCAGGACTTCTCCCGGCTTTATTGGACTCTCTTCCGCTTAAAGCTCCTTCAGCATCATCTACATCTTCTAAAGACTGAGAATCGGGAAAAAAAGTTATTTTGGAGCGTGAAAGGGCAGATAACAATGCATGTCTGAGTTAATATGATATAGGGACACATGAGTTTCAAACTGCTTATGACGTAACTTAGATCTATCAACACGCAACATACGGAAAAGCACGGTGGTCAAACTGCTTTATCAGTAGCATTCAAATTCCAAGAGCCATTTCCTGGATACCAATAAAACAGCTTTTGTTTCTTCACTGCAAAAATGTCTTTGAAGTTTTGAAGACACTAAAATCTGCTTGAGAAAAATCAACAGCTGGATTTTTGACTTAAGCAGATAAAGGCACAGATTTGACTGAGGCTAGTAAAAAAGCAGAAAGGATGTCATCCCAATGTCATGTTACACTCAAGGTACTCTAACCAACACTAACTAAACATCTTCTACTCAAGTGAATGTTTTTGACAAAAAATAGCATTTACAGAAGATTGACATGCAGCATTAAGAACCATCCAGATGAGACCTGGTACTTCCCCAGGAGCAAAATCGTCTTTTACCCCTGACCTTGGAGTCTTGCGTCCTAGCAAACTCTAAGCAACACACTTCACTTCACACATTTACAAGCACACAAACACATGCGACTGCTCTGGTGCAAACATTCAGTCACTTGACTCCAAATACATATATTATTCTGGGGGATCAGAAGAAAAGCCAGGGTAAAGAAAAGATAAGATTTGATATCTGTATCTTCTTTTCAGGAAATCAAAGTTATACCACTAAAATCACACAAAGAAGCCTGCAAAACATGGCTACAAAGCAATATGACCTACACTCCAGGTTAGCAGCACCTGCAGCACACAAACTGCCCTGTCAGCTCAACCACTTGGACAAGGGTTTGAATGCATGACAAGTGAAGCAGACCAGTTTATGAAAGATAATCTACATAAGTAGAGCAAGTGAGTGGATCAGGTCCAAGCTGGTACAGACAAGATGCAGCAGAACACAAACAATACTGCAGTCTAACACTAGTAAACTGAATTCTTCAGGTATCCACACATTCATCTGTCTTCTGTCCATCTCCTGTAAGCTAAACACTTTTGCTTCATATCCCCTCCCCTGAACTACATTATACTCCACTGTGAACCAAGAGCATTATCATTACCAAGAAAATTAAAACCAACCCCCTGAGGCACTCACTTTAAGCATCTCCATTTCCAGCTCTTCATCACTTTCAATGACACAGGAAATATTTTGTTCGTTGTCTGTGGAGCACGCCTCCTAAGAAAAAATAAGTTATTCTTATCAGCAAAGTTATTTCTACTTTACCCACAACCTTTCAACCTTCTCTAGATATTGTACGCCATTTCCCTGTATGCTTTTACTTCTCACCAAACTAAGCACAACATTAGGCTCTGAAGCATGCCCATTTAAAAAAAAAAAAAATCCAAAAAGTATTATAATATAGCAATGCCCTGGAGGAAGAGACAAAACCAGTAGTATCACGATGTGTGAAACACTTGGAATGTAAGAAAAATCAGAATGTGAGTTAAGAGGCATCAGTCTACACTCAGCAATCACAAGAAGGACTGCTGTTTACAGATCCCTTAGAAAAAGATCTGCTTTTTTAGTCATGACCAAGTCAGAGATGCTCAAGTGCAGAATTTCTCTCCATCCTGCTAGAAGTTACTTGATAGCATATTAGCAACTGAAGAGGAAAACTAATTAAATTATCTGGAGCTTCTGATTCAGAATCCTTCCAATCCCCATGACTGAAAAGCAGCCCAGTGCTTGACTACCCTCACAAATACTTTCCAGACTGAGCCCTTGTCCCAACCCACTATAATAGTCTCTCAGGAATAGAACTTTTAAAAATCTTGGGGGAATTAAGGACGAGATCACTTCCCCTGCATGGGTGTCCATGATTAATGGTGGCTTTTCCCATTACCTCAGCTGCAGCTTCCTTGGCGAATTCTTCTGCAGCCTGATATTCCAAGACCTGAAGTTCCTGCTCAGTAATGTCTAGTGACATGAAGTCCTCTCTGCCTGCTTTGTCCTTAGAGCTGGCTGCTGCAGCTCCATCTTCTACAGTGCTGCCTCTCTCTGCTGCTTCTTCTTTAAGATCTTCCTCCCAGAAGCCAGCAAGGGTAGCATCAGAGCAGATGTTGAAGTCACCTTCAAGTTGTTTAGCTAGTTCAGGCATTTCAACTTTCTGTGCTTCAACATTTGCTGACTCTGCTTCAAGATTTGTTGGACTTGTGCCGAAGCTCTTCTCCAGTACAGAAGGACAACCTGAACCAAACAGCATGCTTCTTAAGACAGTTACGTTCTCTGATATGTCAGCTATTATTTCTGCAGCCCTAGAAGGTAGAACAGGAAAGCTAAACCAAAACGATAAAAGCAGTTACTACACACATCTCCGCCACAAGCAGAATTGAGTGTTCTACTCTGTTTCTCCAAAACTTCACTCATATCACTGGCATTCCACATCTGTGACAATTAAATTTCTTCACACTGAAGATCACCTATAAAGACTCTGAAAACACTGTTTGTGGTACTGCCCCCACACTTACATCAGGTCTCCAGACTTCTAGTAGTCAGTCATGTGAGAGGCCTGACATTTATGAAAGGTCTTGCTGTGCATTTCAGCAAGAAGCAACAGATTCAGCCAAGTTCAGTGTCAAACCCACTGCAAGTAGCCCAGTGAAAACCTATGTTCCTATATATAAAGACAGTGTTTTCCCATCAAGTGTAGCATGCTTTTACTTGGAATACAGAGACTGCTGCTAACACCCATGCATTTTGCTGCGTGGAACCTTAGGGATCAAGAGCAAGACACTTTTGTTACAGGTAAAGTAGAGACAGGCTGGCAAAATTCTAACCTCTGCACATTTTCAAGTTGCCCAGAAGAGTCAGGGATGCGAGAAGCCACATCTGCAATTTCTGCAGCTAGTGAAGTCAAGTGCTCCTTCACACCCATGTCACCTGTAAGAAGTGCCATCAGAGTCATGTCACAACAGTTGAGGTCTAACACCTATATGCAAACAAGTTCCATTCAAGTAACTCCAGTTCTACAAGACCTAGAGCTGGTAAGACAGCCTTTTCCAGTGCTTAAATGACAAGTACACAGAATGAGGCCAACCCTCCACATACTTCAGCATCACATTTCTTCCAGTGACTGGTTAGACATGCTCAGGAAAAAAAGGATGTATAACAGGACCATTACTAAGTGATCCTTCCTCAGTATCTGCTCCAGCTTCCAGAAAAGAGATGCTAACAGAAATATGCTGACTAAACCAAACTCAAAAAATTGCACCTAAGATAGTATTGCCACTTCTGGCTGATAGGAAAGTAAAATTCAGCCAGTACAAAATGGAAATACACTTCTCACCTCTTTTTCCAACCATAAGCTACATGCAATCCTTAACTTTGCTTATGATGCATGACCTGAACAAGAACTGAGACTTTGAAACCACTTTTCTAATCAAGTAAATAATGCTAAGCTGCTCTAAAAATGTGGGTCCTATTAATACACCTCAAGAGAAGCAAGTCTTCATAACACATTTTCTTTCTTGGGTCTTACCTCTTTTTGAACTAGATTTTTGTCCCTGCATCAGCAGGATTGGTATTAACTCACTGACGTGTTTCCATAA
>NW_009935073.1:419-14027 GCF_000696875.1 Nestor notabilis | reverse complement strand
CAGGAATTCTTACCACCTCTGTATACAGCAGAAATAAACAACATAGCAAGACTGCATTCCTACATGATGGTGGAACATACATAGTATGGTAACCTGGGACATCTGAGAACCTTTACAGTCTGTTCTCTCTCTGAAAGCAATCACCAAGAAACCAGACAATCCTAACAAAGATACTATGAAAAAAATCTGTTGGCAAATAGAATAATAGAATATTTCACTGTACATTGAATAAACTCCTTATGCTTGGATGTATAATTTACCTCTTCCTCCACAAGGTAGCATCTGGTCACTGTTATTCATATTTTTCAGTTTTTCATAAATGATAAAACCAGCCTGAAAAATAAAGGGAAAAAATATCACTCAGTACTCAGCAGAGAAACACTATCTTAGACAAAGCAGAAACAATAATCAAGAATTAATAGAGCAAAATGTGGCTTGAATACATTGTGAAAATCCAATCCCGATTTGTTGGCACATGCCGTACAACCACTGATGGTCTGCCTTACTGCACTGTTCATCACAACCAGGTAATGCTTTACAGAATGCCTCACAAAAGGCCTGACTTGGGATCCACACCACAGCAGAAACTCTACCTAGACTCCAGCACAGTTATTTTACCAAGTTAGCTGCAAACAGAGAGCTTCAAGTACTCAGCTCCTGGTTTCACCATCTGCTTCACTTTATTGAGATTTAATGTAGTGCTCCAAGAGAATAGCTATGAACCTACTAAGATAGATTCTGTGTGCTTAATATTTCCCTTGATATGAATAGTAAGTTCTAACAGGAAAATGCAGCCTAAAGCCAGTAAAGAGCTAATTAGGCTACACATGTTAACGAGAGCATCTTAAAGAGGGAAGAAACAAGCCACTGCCTTGTGTTTTCCCAAGAGGCTCCAAGAAGCAGGCCAGCTGAACAGACCATAGCAAGAAAGAGGCACTGCCTCAAAAAGTGCTGGTTACAGCAGCTGCACCAGGCAATAGAGTTCCTTTATTTACTGGGTTGGGTCTTAACAGGTGCTAAACCCTCCACAGCTCGAAAGTCAAAACTAGAAAATATGCAGTGTTTCCTGAGTCAGAACAAAAACCAGAGACCACTGGCCCACTTTCCTTCTACTATCTAACCTCAACACAGAAATAAAAGCCTGCAGGAAAAGGATGCTCTTTCTGAAACTGAAGCAGCAGATGCTTCTACAGAGCTACATAAATCCTTATCCAACTACATTACTCTCTCTGGTAATCCATACTGTGGTTCTGCTGCATTAGCCACCAGAGAAGACAGTATTTCTTTCAAGTTGCTTATTAATTTTATCTCACCTATTCCATTTAGAAGGATTTTGATTCATAAGCTGCTCAAGAAAGATGAGCAAAGCCCCCAGCAGAAAACACAGCCAAAATTGCTAACCAGCTACAGTTCATACTTGCAGACAAGGGAACCAAAAAAGTAATTACCCACTCTCCACTTCCATAAGTAATTATTGTACTTAAAATACACACCAGACATGTTACATCTACATGGAATAATCACACTGTGAGCATTTAGGCTTTCTCCATACAGATACATACAAAATTCACCCAATGGCTCCATCAAAACTCACTTCCCTAAAGCGATAACTTGAAACTCCTCAGGCTGATTGTTGGTGCCTGGGTAACTTGGCACATTCAAGGCACAGCAGAACTTCCAGGAGCATTGCCTCCTGAAAAAACTTAAATACAAAGGCAAATCTTGGAACACCATGAAACAGAGGCAAGGACCTCACAGGAAGTCCAAGGGTGCTGTGGAATGAGGTTTCTTTCTTCCATCTACATTCAATTTTCTATGTGAAGTGTTCATCACAATATCCTCTTTAAGTGACACAGGTAATAAGACAGGTTAGTCTAGGTATGAGCAGCACCATCTTCAACAGAGAAGATATTACGACACTCAGGATGAACACTGAGGTTTAAAAACTTGAGACAAGAAACTGGACAGCAACATATCTGGTGGCATTTCCACCTTTAAGCATCCCATATCCACAGCAGACCTCATGGTCTTCTTACGTTCACTATGTTCTGCAGCAGAAAGCTATTAAAAACTGCAGCTAACAGCACATTAGAGAAGACTTCACATGGGTAGAACAGTGATCTCCCCTTGTACGTACATAGGCATCTGTGGCTGCATACAATTTTTGCTCCTCATTGAGTGGAAACTCCTTCCAGTTGCTACAGCGGACAGACTTATTCTTCAAAAGCTGCTTGCCAAAAAGGTGTTTTACCAGACCATTTAGACTCCAGATCTCCTTACACCTCAGCTGGGGAAAGAAAACAAACAAACAAAAGGACTTGTTTAAGAGAGGAAGCAATTGACCTGACAGAATGTATTCCTCAAATCAGTAAAGTATACTTAATCCCTCATTAGAAGCAAAGAGCTCTAGGTTAGTCAGCACAAACTAGTTTCTGAGAGCAGTAACTGTTTCTCCAAGCTCAAATCTTTTCTCCTCACATTAAAAGGTAATTTAGCCATTTGAAAGCTGTACTTCCCTGCCCTGAAACTGTATTGCTAAACGGCACAGCTACATTATCAAGCTATAATCAAGGATAGATTGCATTAGGGCGAGGTGAGTCCACACAATGTGAGGTGGTACTGTCATGCTACCAAAAATATCTGTACAATGTCATCTCCAGTTGATAAAGCCATAGACTTAAACAGTAACCCCTCTCTCTTCCAGGATTTTTCTATTATTTGCCTTTCAAATCAGAGAAATTCCATATCCAACACTAGGAAATTATTTAATATAAACACTGGAATATTCAAGTCTTCCTGTAAGTGTTTTGTCATCTTCTGCAAGTCTGAAACCAAGCACAAGCCAGAGCGTGCCATTTAGACCATGCTAACCACTACTCAGCATGCTGGGAAGCAGCAGTGCATCAGAAGTCTCTAGAAGTCACCCCACCACACTACTGTTTTCAATTGCTTTTGTAATCATACTTGTCATTGACAGTTGCTACATGCTGTTGTCTTAACAGCCAGTTTGGGAACCTTCCCTTCAGACCCTGAGGATTCAGAACTCACAGGCACAGCTTTCCACTATTCCAGCTTGCAAGTAGTTGCAAAACATGCAGAACTGCAGCAATATCAGCTCATCCCTTTAAACCTAGTATAAAAAAAAAAAATCCCAAGAACTGTTCATTTTAGGTTCCCCAAGCCCTTCCCCCTGCATTGTGCCATTATGTATAAACCTATTTTGTTCTTTCAGGCTTCTCTTTCAAGTCTATTTTTGGTTTGTTTTCTCCTTAGCAGAAGATCACATTGCTTATCTTCATAACAAATTATCCTGGAGTTGGACACTGGGATTAAAGAGGGTGGGGGAAGTGAACTGAGGAAACACCTAGTCTGAAAAGAAACAGCTCCTATTGCTCGAGCAGAACAGTTTAATTTGTACAACTCCCAAGCCACTACAAATGGAAGCTCCAGGTTTCAATTTCAGTTTCAACTCCAGTGTTCATAAGGAGAGCACTGCCCCAAATGCTTATAATATATCACATGGCTATGATTTCATTACATAAGGTACATAAAGCACATAACAGAGAACGGTATAAGTAGTGTCATTTCTGGGCAGAAATCTCTCCTCCACCAGGAAGCTACAACTGTTGCTACCATCCTACCAAACAAAATATGCACAGAAGGAAAGGAAAGTGCAGAGAAAGGCCAAGTACAGATGAGGAAAAGCCTTGCATATACAAAAAGAAAAGCTTTAAGGAACATGTTAGAAATAAGTATGGCAGTGTGATTTGGAAGGTAATGAACCTTTTGCTCACTTCCTTATTAAGATGGCATTGTAACACCCTACATCAAATGCTACCTAACCAAAATCCAACTAATATGAAAAATTCAGGGTGCATCAAATGCAACACGACTTCTAAACAACAGGTCATCAGGCTCTGGAAACTGCACCCACATGAGAGCAGAGGCAACACCAACTTCAGAGTTGTGACAAGCCTATGAAAGATATTTCATAGAATCACAGCAGGGTTTGGTTTGGAAAGGACCTTAAAGATCATCCAACGCTAACGCCCTGCCACAGTCAGGGACACCTTCCACTAGTCCAGGTTGCTCAAAGCCCCGTCCAGCATATTTCTAGGGCTCTAGCTTATGTAGTCAACAACTCTACATGAAGGACTTGAAGGAAGACGTTGGTGCTTGAAGGACTTGAAGGACCACCAAGCAAGCCATGGCACAAGGGCTGCCTCCCTCTGAACAGACACCAGTCCTTCACTGCCTCTGCAGCATTTCTTGCATCTTAAAGGTTCAGCCATTGCTGGGACAAGCACACCATTGCCAGTAGAGCCCTGACTAGACGCATTCTAGTACTAAGGAGTAAAGAAAATACATCTGCAGTTGAATTACCTTGTAAACATGAGAGGTGAACAGACAAGAGACAAATGTTCAGTAACAACTAACTCACTGAAAGACAGTACTCGGTTCTGTGGAATTCCTTGAGAGTTCTTTACAAACTTATTTTATGTAAGTTACAACACATCTCTGCTTTATTCTACAGAACATGTTTGCGATTAGCATTGAATTCCATTATGAAGCCAAGGAAGCCTCCTTTTGTGTAGCACAATAAAAAGATCCCTCCCACAACAAGAGAGTTTTAAGTTTTACTTTCTCATTTGCAACGTCAGCCAGCTCCACAAAGCTCTTCAGTTTGATTTCAAAGTCACTCATCAGCTTCCATTGATCTCCCTCAACTCCTACGCCAACCTTTTTAATTGTTTCATCTTCGAGCAGTCTTTTGAGTCCCTTGGGAAAACCTAAAAATAGATGAAGCCCAAACATGAGAAACTAAATATGGGAAGATGCCAAAAAGTCTAAAGGAAATGACAAAATCCTAGCACAAGAGCCATCTGCAAAAAACTCTGCTTTTAGAGGAAAAGCCCCAAAGTTGCACTGTTTATGTGGCTGTTTGCACTCCAGAATGACTGCAAAACCAAATGGTTGCAACGTATCATCTGCAGACAAGCAGAAATGAGACATTTGAAACATGCAAATTCATTCTGCATCTGAAAATAAATCAATAAGAAATTTTACAACCTTGTTTTGTCTTAGTGATCACTAAATCACATTACAAGAAGGCAACCTCTAACTGAGAAAGACTTCAATTCACAGGTTTGGATGCTCATGAAACCAAACATAACATAACCTTAGTTTTACACAGAATTCCTTCCAGTTTTTTGCTATTTCTCATTCCTGGGAAACAGTTTAAACCATAAGCATGGGAAATGACCAGGAAAACAGATTCTGTGAGACAGCCAGTGCTAACACCGGGATGGTTCAACAATAGCATTTGTAAAACAGAACTGGCTATGCAGATCCTCTGCCAAGCCCAGACAAATTTTCTCTTTCTTGTAAGAAAGAAAAATATTCATGGATGTACACAGATGCTAAGTATTACATTTTGATTTATCCCTAACTCATGGCACCACAATCCTGAATGAAAGGATGTTTTCAAGTTTACAGGACTGAATAAAAGCATGTACCTCTCATATCTGGCTTTCTACAGGAGGTAACAACCACAGACCCTTCATATATGAACCAAAACAGCCTTTTTCTCCCCACTGTGTTTGATTCCATTTAAAATTACGAATATCTTAAATACATACCTTGAAGAACCCATAGCTGAATACCCTGAATGAGTCTCAAGTGTAATTCTAGTACCCTCAAACACATAGTACTTAATATCTGGCTTGGTTCTCATTTCAAATTTCACCTTTTCAGTACTGTAATATGTATTTATATACTTCAACAATCGCTTTGCATGGCTGATTTTATTTTTCACATGACTATCTCCACACTTTCATGGCCACCACTGACACACAATAGAGACATCTTTGCAACTATAGCCACAATCAGCTGTGCTGTGGACTGTGAAGTTGCAGGCCCAATTCAAAAATTAGAAAATTACTCCTTTGTGGAGGAGACAGACACTTGAGGTGACTAAAAGCTTGCAACATACGCAGCTGACTTAGTGAATAAAGGATTTTCACCTAAGAATATAATCATGAAAACCTTCAAGGATGGCAACTTCCCAGCAGAGGGCTTGTTCCCCATTTCTACCACCTAATTTCTAAAAAAGTGACTGTATGAACTAAACAAGTCTAAGTTCCAGAACCATACAGAGATTAAACTCTGACAAACAGGCCGTATTTTCTTACAAGTCTGTAAGAAAAAGAATAAGACATGGAAAATTATCAAGAATCTTCCTGATAAATATATGCAGTTTTTTTCCTTTATACACAGTTCAAAAACTCTCCACTGTCTTCTTCCTGCAGAAAGAAGCATTTCTTCTCCATTCCCCCCAAAAATGGTAGGTATTATCCAAGTGGCTAATCCTGCCAACATCCATGTTTCTGTAGATCAAATACATTCTGCATAATAAGCAGAAATTGGCTACGGTTCCTGCAAAAAGGTTGACATCTCCATTCAAAATACATCTCCCATTGGCAAGAGTAGAAATTTCAGGAAATTATTCAGGAGGAGACACCATCTTCTGCTATAACACACAGTAGCCCGCATGCAGCCGTACTCAGCATTGACACACAAACATCTTCAACTTACAGAATCAAAAGCATTTCAGCTCTTGATGATTCTTCCTCTCTTAGCTTCCTTTCCTCAAATCTTTCTCTTTTGTGCCTTTTGTACCTTTCTGCCTCCTGGATTGAATAGCCTCCAGCAATTAAATTTTCCACCCCATTTGCTATAAATGACAACGGATTGAACACCAACATTAAAACTATCGCCATTATAGCTCAGCATGCACACCCCAGGGAAATCAGAGACATCTTGCAGGCATAGTTTCAATCTAACATTCAAACCAAAGGTTATAAAATTGCAGCCTCCTTCCCTCATTCCCATATTCCCTATTTGGAAGCTTTTATTCACATCCATAATGAATTCAGACTCCAGTGAGCACAAACCCCTTCTCTTCCCACAGCTGCATCCCACCAGGTATCTGGTGTTCTTTCTGACAGTTAATGTCACAAAATGCAGGTATTAGGAACAAACCAGCACAATGGCCATCGTGTTTGAGGGGTTTTATTATTAAAGTGAAATTAAGAAACACAGCCTGCTATATTTAGGTTCCATGTTTATTTTGACACTAAACAGAAAGCTCGTTCTATAAGCAGGGAATTAAATTTTTAAAGCTAAATTCAAATCTTCTTTCCCAAAGAGAAAACTAATCTTCAAGTAACATCATTTTGCCCTGTTCAGACCCTAAGACACTGCATGCCAGCACACAGGGCAAGACTTGGGCTAAGATCCACTTGATGTACATCGGCAATACTCAAAGAATAAATCCATTTATTACAGGCAGGAAAGAGAAGGATGGATTTTTACTATCCAGCATAGCATGAAATATTGGCTATTGCTCAAAGGTTAAGTTCAAACTTAATCAGAGCAAACAGAAGGCAACTCATGACCTAACAAATAAGAAAGAAAGAAAATACAGTACCTGACATGGAAGAGATGTGGAACAAGTAACACTTCTCCTCAGATATACATATCTGGATTACAGCTATTTTGGCCATTTTTCCTTTAGTATATGATGGTGGCCATTCAATATCAAATCCAACAGCAGCCCCATCTGATAAACTTTGCCTAAAAAGAAACAGATACTCTTCACATATAACTGTTTTTCTATCAGTATTTAAACTATTAGGCTTAAATCATCTTACACAAAAAGCAACTAAGAGCCGGCATATCCCCTTTCATATGTACAGGACACAGAAACCATTATTAAAATCAAGACCATAAGATCTGTTTTTTTTTGCTGGTCCCAAAAGCTTCAAGAAACCTCAAACCTTAGCAGATCTTATCACATGCATGCAGTAGCATAGCAAGCTGTGGCAGGTTGACCAGGGCTGGACAACAGGCGCCTCCCTAAGCCACTTTAGTACTTCCCTCCTGAGCTGGACAGGGGAGAGGAAATATAATGAAAGGCTCATGGGTTGAGATAAGGACAGGGAGGGATCACTCGCCAATTACCATCATGGACAAAACAGACTTGACTTGGGGAAATTAGTTTACTTAATCACCAAGCAAATCAGAGTAGGATAATGAGAAATAAAAGCAAACCTTGGCACATCTTTCTCCCACCCTTTCTTCTGCCTGCGCTCAACTTCACTCTCAAATTCTCTACCTCCTCCCCACCAGTGGCACAGGGGGAGGGGAAATGAGGGTTGCAGTCAGTTCATCACACAGTGTCTCTGCATTCCTTCCTCCACAGGGGAGGACTCCTTACACTCTGCTCTTGCTCCAGGATGGGGTACCTCCCACAGGAGACAGTTCTTCATGAACTTCTCCAACGTGAGTCCTTCCCACAGGCTGCAGGTCTTCATGAATGCCCCAGCTGCCTTCCATGGATGCAGTCCTTCAGGAACAGACTGCTCCACTGTAGGCCCCTCCCATGGGGTACAGGTGGAAATCTGCTCCAGTGCCTGGAGCATCTCCTCTGCCCCTTCTTCACTGACCTTGGTTTCTGCAGAGCTGTTTCTCTCACATATTCTCACTCCTTGCTCTGGCTGCAGTTGTGCCGTTTTCTTTCCCCCCCTCTCCTAAATTATTTATCACAGAGGTGCTATCACCATCACTGATGGGCTCGGCCTTGGCCAGCAGCAGGTCCATCTTGGAACCAGCTAGCATTTGCTCCATCAGACACAAAGAAAGCTTCTAGCAGCTTCTCACAGGAGCCGCCCACTACCAAAACCTTGCCATGCAAACCCAATACACAAGCCTCAGTTAACAGCCAGATACAAAAGGTGGAGTAATTTATGCTCCCTTGAAAGTTTATTCTTTATCTAACCCACTGCACTAAAAGGCAGGGAATAATAATTTGCATCATTAATATACTATCTTTTATTGACACATATAGTCCCCCAGTTATGAATTAACGCATACACTCGACTTACAGCTCATACTTCTTTTATTGACACATATAGACCCCAGTTATGAATTAACACATACACTTGACTTACAGCTCATACTTCCCCATGCTATCCATACTGTGGATAGGAAACAGCAGGATACTTGGAAAGGAAACAGCACTGAAAAACCACGAAGAAAAAGTGAGTAAGAGATTATCACCTGATATCTTCTGAGAGGAGGGAACAGTCACTGACTTCATAGCTGTACACAACAGAGCCACGGAACTCTAGGAATGGCAGCCCATCTTCCAAAACACTCCTCTGAAAAGCAGACTTCTGTTGAACAACATTTGGAAGAGGCTCAGTTACTGGCCACACTGAAGCATCAGCATTGCAAATGCTGCATCCTGTGTCCCAACAATGCTGGTATCAGTGGTTCCCAAAACCTTGGAGCAGAACTGTGCTCCACACACAGGGGCAGCAGCACTGTCAATTGACAAATGTTTATAAAAACATTTGGGTCCATGCCCCAATTTCTTTGCTTAGCTCCAAGCACCGAGACTGAAATCCTGCAGGCTGAGTTTTTACCTCAATTACTTTTGTTGTATTCTTCCCACAAAAGAGATTTGGTAGCTTTCCAAGAACAATGTTAGGGAAAAGAAGCATTTTAGATAGTGTCAAAAGAAACCTTAACACTATTTCAAATGCTGTAGTGCTTGCACACCCCTCATTTGAAGAAAAATATTGAAAATGGGCAATAACTTATATAATTTTTAAAGTCATTCAAATCTGGTCGGGCTAAAATCCTCCCCACATCTCCATTTCAGTACACCTGTATAAAATAGCTCAGTTCCCCCATTTCCTTGGTCCCACATTTCAGCAAGCCCACTTCACTTAACCCTGTCAGATATTGTGTGTGAGGAACTTCACAAAGCTCTACATAAACTCCACAGATTTAAAACTATCTGAAGGACTTAAAAGGACCAGTGTCCTCCATCGGCTGATGACTACTGGCTTACAAACTAAAGCTTTAAGCACACAAGTAAGGTGAAATGTAACACTCCAGTTAGTTCGCATTTTTCCCCCCTTTCAGAAGGGTATTTACTAAAAGTTAGACTGGTAAAACTTACTTGAACTGCAGAACTTCTTTCTGATGGTTTACCTGCCTGAAAAAACTTAAGGTTGGTTCAAAATACACAGTAAATTACAATGCCAGTAATACCAAATGTGGGTAAGTATGCCATATTAACACTTAAAAACCAACATGTTGTCAATCTAAAGGGGCCACAATAGACAAAAGAGGTTCTAATACGGTTTCTGAAAGAAGTTGCTTGGAAGCGGGAGATTCTGGAACAAAAGCAGTGCTGATTTTACTCTTGCACAATAACACATTCCCTCCAGTTAATAAGCGGTCAAAGTTTAATCAAAACCCTTCCTCAAATTGCTGGTTGAGGCAGGGTGCCATGGTACACTGCTGTACCACAGCACACAGAAGTCATCCTGGTTAACTGACATGGCAATATCCACACTACTAATTTTTAACTGCTGCTCTATACAGCTGAGTCAGTTTTCTACTTGTTAGAGCAGTTTCAGATGTTACAGATGAAGGGTGTCGCTTCTGCTGTGAAGTTTTATACCAAAACTGCTCTTATATGCAGGAAAAAATGCATCCAATGACATGTTAACATTCTTGGAACACCAGAATTTGGCATAATCTTTATGATCAGTTAATTCTTCTGACACCTCTGAGCTGCAGAGCCTTCCAAAACACTGCACACGTGCAAGCGCAGAAAGCCAGAGGGCCTTTCCAGAACAAATCTGCCTGCCAGGCTGCAACTTGAGGTTGCTACATTTTGAGCTCTCTGATTATGTAGATAACCTCCCCCCCGCTCCAGTCCTTCCAGGTGTACAGCCCACCACACTGCGTGAGCAACACATGAAAAGCTCCATTATACTTGGGAGGTTTTGACACTGAAATTCAAGTTTGTCAGGAATAAATTTCTACAGAGCTAAGAGCAACAGCCTTCAGTCAATACATGATATTTTAATTAGAAAAAAAGACTTTAGTGAGGTCATTCAACCAGTAACTGAGGAGCTAATTATAATTATAATTCATAGAACAAAACAGCTGTAACCATTCAGAAATGGCAGAGGCACAGGTATAACTACATGCCTGTGCTCCAATGTAGTTTTATTACAGTGTGCATCAATAAAGTTTGCCCTGTGTTAAGTCAATAAAGTAATAAACCAAGTTTCCCCCATGCGATGACATACCTTTTTATCACCCAAAACTTCCTCCTGACTTTGGGTAAGCATCCACTGAGGATATTTGTTCTGCAGGCTAGTAGTTGGCAAACCCATTTTATTCATTTTTTTCCACATTCATGTTACTTCAACATAAAAATAAGAACAAAAAAGAATGGTCAGTTTGTACAGAGACAAGCTGTTATTATCATCAGGCCAGAACAAGGTGATGGAAGTTCACTACCTTGAACTTATAAGGGTTTGTGCACAAGAACAGACATTTACAGAGCTGCTCACATTGAACATCAAAGGACTTTTAGGCATTATATTCTTGTTCACATGTCAGTAAGAAAATAAGGTAAAAAAACCCACAAAATACAGGAAAAACCTCTTAAAGTCCTATGGGAAAATGAATTGAGTCTGTTTCTGTGAAGAGCAGCGACTTGGAACAGAACAGTATACCTACTGCCATCTCTGGTCAACACAGCCCTCACTACCTAGGCAAACTGATGCGGTGGTTTAGGTAACAGCACAGGAACCAGCCATCTAAAACCCCCAACCCAAACCAGGCACTATCAGACTCACAAGCATCACCGCAAGACATCCACTGCCTACACAGGACCTCAGAGCTGCAAACCCTCAACCAAGGTAAGGAAAACCATGCAGAATTTCTAGGGAAAACTACAACCAAATAAGGCCCATGCTGCTAAGCTCTTTGGCATAGACTGGATGATGGCTGAGGTTGCTTAGGAATTTGCCAGCCCTTGATTCAAACCAAGCAGAGCTGAGCAGAGACAGCTTATTCCCATGGCATCAGCGAGCAGGGTACATTCCCTAGAAAGGGAAGGCGCTCCATACAGATGCTGTAAGTTTAAAGAAAGAGATTTAAGTTAGGAAGATAGGCTGTTAGTAACACCAGGAGATTTTCAGCCTTGATGACTAGGGCTTACTTTCAGGGAAGTGGAGCAGAATTTCCAAGTTGTGAGCAAACAATGACCAGATTAGAGCTGTTCCAGCTTCTCCCCAGAGTACTTCTAGCACAACTTAGAAATCCCACTGGAGATTCAAACAGGTCACAAAGAAATTTCTCATCCTGCTTCCTCCCACTAGTCCCCAGGTGCTCAACACACCTCAACAAAAAATTCAGGGTACATACATATATACTATGTATGTATGTTCTTAGCAGTATATTTTTACTGTATGCAAGAACATACATACTTTCCAGTTGCACTTCCTCACCAAGAAGCAGGGTCCAAATCATAGGCAAACCATGCTGTTTCAGTTCTTCAGTTCCCAAACTACTTTTTGATGTTTTCATTGATTATCTACAGTAGGCAGAAGGCTTCCTTTGGTTATCTGTCCACTTGTGCAGTAGCATAATGAACTATTACCTCAAAAACCACATTAAAAAAGCATTTTAATACTAAAAACAGTCACAAAAGAGCCACTAGAAAGATGCCTGAAGTAGGAACGCTGTTCTTGGGAGCTGCGATTACCGTAAATTACACAAACCAGCAGAGAAACTACAAAAGGTGGGACATGGCTTGAAGCAAACTGGTCTAGTGGAAGGTGTCCCTGCCCACAGCAGAGTGTTGAAGTGGGTGATCTTAAGGTTCTTCCCATCCAGACCACTCTAGGATTCTACAAACAGGACAGGACATCCTACAGCACACACCCCACCATGTTTGTCACAAAACCAGCTAAATGCCCCAGGGCGCCTTCAGCAGCAATGCCTCTCACCATGGCATCACCCACCTCACCGGTGTTACACCAATAACTTCCACTTACAAGTATAAGACCTGCCCTGAGCTGACACCAGGATCCCCCAGGACAGCAGGCAGCACAGATGGAGCCACAGGAAAGCCTTCACACAGGGTCAAAACACCTACTTTCCTCATGGGAATTTCTTCTGCACCCCACTGCCCGTCACCTAGAATCAAAGAATCAACTAGGTTGGAAAGACCTTTAAAATGATCAAGTTAATCATTATCCCAGCACTACCAAGGCCACCACTAAACCATGTCACTGAGGGCCTTATCTACACGGTTTGTAAACACTTCCAGGGACGGCCACTCCACCATTCCCTGGGAAACCTATTCCAGTACCCGATTACCCTCTTGGTGAAGAAATTGTTCCTAATCTCCAATCTAAACCTCCCCTGGCGCAGCTTGAGGCCATTTCCCCTTATCCTGTCACTTGTTATTTGGGAGACCGACCCCACCTCATGACAACCTCCTTTCAGGTAGTTGTAGAGAGCGATAAGGTCTCCCCTGAGCCTTCTCTTCTCCAGACTAACACCCCTCCACCCCAATTCCCTCAGCCGTTCCATATCAGACTTGTGCTCCAGACCCTTCACCAGCTCCACTGCCCTTCTCTGGACCCGCTCCAGCACCTCAATGTCTTTGGGCGCACACCCAGGGAACCCTCTCAGGGGGCGGCTTGTACCCTTGGGGGACTCCCCGCC
>NW_009935073.1:0-226 GCF_000696875.1 Nestor notabilis | reverse complement strand
TCCCCAGACTACCCCCCCCCCACCCCAATCCCCTCAGCCGTTCCATATCAGACTTGTGCTCCAGACCCTTCACCAGCTCCACTGCCCTTCTCTGGACCCGCTCCAGCACCTCAATGTCTTTGGGCGCACACCCAGGGAACCCTCTCAGGGGGCGGCTTGTACCCTTGGGGGACTCCCCGCCTTCACCCCCCCGGTAACCGGGGGGCAGGAAAGCCGCGGCGCGGCC
>NW_009935072.1:43721-55811 GCF_000696875.1 Nestor notabilis | reverse complement strand
AGGGCGAGTCCTGCCCCCAGAAGCTTCAGGAGCCTTCAAGCTTCTTCAGAAAAATCCCCAATAAAACAACCAATAAGCGGACAGGGGGGCACATCGGCCAAACCCACGTCTGCTTCTCCCCTGTGCCTCCTTCCTCCTCGCTGCACAACCGACGCCTTTTTGCACCCACCCTGCCTTGCCTGATTGAAAACAGTTACTCCCGGCCTCAAAACGTCTAGGAATGCCAGCCCCGCACCACCTACTCCAAGAGGCACGGACCACCCTGACCGCATCTTCCTCTACGGACTCTACCGGTCCTCTCTTCGCTGGGGCGTCAGAAGCAAACTTTACTGGCTGTCTTTAACAGACAGAAAATTATTCTGCTCCCCGTAAAGCTTCGGAACATTCCAAAGTTACACACTACCAGAAATCGGGGCACTCTGAGCACAGTTTCAACATGCTTTTCAAAATCCTTTTTAGGCCTTTGGGTTGTGTTTTTTTCAAAGAAGTCCGTACTCTAAGATAATGCAGAACTGTGAGCAGGCATCTGTTGACTACGTCATATAAACTCCAAGAATACAGCAACACATGAATATTTGCCATATTTTTAAAGTTATAATTTAATGGTAAATTTAATCTGATGCTTTCTCTATAAATATAATATTCCTATTGTTTTAGACTTCATTTATAAATTTGGTGCTGAGTAGTGGTGAATACATACAAATCTCTTTAAGTTCTTCCTCAAATCATGCTCTAAATTCACAACTGTTTCAGTGAAATTAATTTTCCATTAAACTTATTTGTCACTGCAAACAAAGCAAATGCTACATATATTCTTTCTTCCTACTTTTGCACCGTCTCTTTCCTTTCAGGTCTCCAGTTCCATCTTGAAAATTGTTCTGGCACCTAAGGATGACAAAGGGGGGTCCTGATCCCTCTTTGGCAGGAATGTAGGACCAACTGAATTCAGTCCTTTGCCATCACAACAACACATTTTATAATCCTTTTCATAAACATATGAAACCTAATGTAAAAGTAGGGAGGATCTTTTCATAAGCTCCACTCTTAAGGCTGCTTCAGACCTTACCTCTTTGATAGTTAGAAAACTACTCTTAATTTCCAGCCTATATATATTCATGATCAGTTTATACTTCTTATTTCTTGTGCCTTTAATATCCTTTCAGATAAATAGCTTCCCACCTCCCCTCTTTATGGTATGAAAGAACCAGAATCACACCTCAACCTTTATCCTGTTACACTAAAGTCTAAATTTTTAAATTTCCTGTGAAATGTTAAGTAAGTTCTGTACTCCCTGATCACCCTAATCTTTTCCTTTTCCCCTGCCGCTCTGTCTACCCTCTCTCTCCGTATTTTTCGCAGTCTGATGTAGTCTTAATGAAAACGGCTTGAGGTCAGCATAGGATTAAAAATATTTTTTTCTACCAGAAAACTTCTAATTTTCTTTCTGTGCTGAGAAGACCAATACATCCTGATGATTACAGCACCTCTCAAGTTACAGATATTCTATGACATATTAGAAAATTTTCATCCTCTCCTTCTTTATTGTTCCCAGTGTGCGCCTAACTGCAGAGAACTGCATCAAAATTCTCCATGTCTAGATTCGTGACCTCCCCCCGCCTTTTCTTTTTGTGTGTGTGCGTGTTCAAGTCATCAAGACCAGTTCTTTCTGTACGATATCCTGCTCCACCTTTTATAAAGAATACCTCTTGGCTTTTCATCACAAAAAGAATTTTGGCTGCACATTCATAATGTGTCCTAAGGCTTTTGTGAATACATTAAATCTATATTAAATATCAATAGTGAAGCGCATTTGTCCACCTGATATTTTGCAATTCAAAATTCTTCATTTTCCTCTCTTTTGCCAGCTCATCATCCACCTTACAGTTATCAAATAATCCCCATAAGCTCTGTCTTAACCCGTAACTTCCCATATGGAGGTATATCAAATGTTCAACTCAAGTCCAGATGAACGAGATGAGATGTCCTTTGTTTTGAAAATCACTGAAAAGAAGCTATTAATGTCATCTGACCTGGTATTTTCTTCATAAATAAGTTTTATTCTATGAAGTTCCACAATACTTTTTTCTTCCAGACTCTGTCCCAGAGCTTTGTAAATTCCTGAGGCTAAACTAATAGATCTGTAGGTATGTGGACAACTTTTTCTCACTCTTCATAAATATCATCTACAGATCTGAACAAAGCCTTGATCTCTGGGGAAATCGGCAAGATCACATAACCACATAACGTGTTACGGAAGCATATGCAGCACATGGCCTGTGAATAATGGAAAGACTATGCACTCTTCTGCTCCTCTCCAAAATAAAACTGTTACTTGCCAGTGGCTGTAAGTAGCCAGTGTGTTTATTACGTTCCAGTTTCACAACACCTTACCTCCTTCAGTAGGTTACATGGGAGGGGTGAGGAAAGGAAAGATTAAAAAATATTAACTAGGCCCTCAGTTTCATGTCTTCTTTCTCCTTTCCCCCATTTTTATTTTATTCTGTAATTCTGGCAATATTTGCTGTTTGGTTGTGATAGTAAGCACAATATTTATTAGGTGATAGGACTAATTTTCTGATGCAAGGTAACAGATGAACTCAGTGCTAAAAAGTGTGCCCAAGAAACTAAACCAGAGGCAGTGCTGTGACTTTTACAACAAGATTTAATTAGTTAAATCCCATAGCAGTTAGCTGCCTAAAACCTGAAAAGCTCTGAGTCTATGTTCCTCTGGAGCTTATGATTCTTCAGATGAATTTTTTACCTTTTAAACATAATAGGGGATAAAACTGCTTGCATAAACTATTCTACAAAAATAATATTTTGCTTTATTTCCTGTATGCGCTCAAAAAAAATCTCATAAAATAACTAGAATATGGATTCAAATATTTTTTCCATTTGGGAATAAATTAGAGTTTGATAGAAAAGTCAGTTCTGAATTATTTTTCTGACTTAGCAAGGGAAACTCGTTATGTTATGAAGGTTAAATGACTAGACCAAGTTAGCTACTGAGAATTAAATCACCTTCATAGCCAAAACTTATTTTTTTCTTTGACAAGAAGACCCACCGTTTCATATTTCACATTTGCAGGAGAATCACTTGGCAGGACCAAGGTGAAGTCACTACAGCAAGGAAACCACAGTAAAAATTCTTGCTCTGTATCATAGAAGAAACATGTACAGCAGGCAAAGAAGTGTGGACAACTGCACATTTTTTCTGAGCTGGTTCACCCTACTCATGTAAGCTGTTAAGAGTGCTCGCTTGTGTTCTGCAGCATATGGTCCCAAACTGTTTTGTCACTATCTGACAAAGAAAAAGCTGTGCGTGTATTTGTTTGCATGACCATATGGTACGTGCCTGATAGGAGTAGTTGAGAACAACGGGCAAAGCTGGAATTCAGCCTGAACTTGCTTGGAATCCCTGACAGAATTTGGATGGATTCCCTTTGCCATGTGTGTTTGCTTTCATAATAAACATAACAAAAGTAACTTTAAAGAAAATATAAGATTACATGTGGTTCAAAGTCTTAGTGTTCCTATAACCATTCTACAAGCTTATGTAAGTTTTAATTGCTGTACTATTTTTATTAAAAAAAAATAAAATAATTCCACAGCTGATCTTTCTATTCCAGTGATGAAAGCTGCACAGAAAACATTATTGCAAATATTACATACATGGCTCACGTTTGCAGGATCAATTCTTGGGCTCTCTTCTACAGTGGTAAAGTACATCCCTCAGAATTCTTCTATGGGCCAAAACTGGAAAAAAAAAAAAAATCTATTTGGGCATCTAAAATAGTGTTCAGATGGGCTTCAGACACCCAAGTCCAAATTCCTAACCCAAAAATGTACCTGTTTAATTTTGAACATCTCATTAGCTGTCTCCTGTTTGGTGTAAACATTCCTTGCACATCCAGACATCTGTACAACTTCAGAGCTGTCCCAGCCATAGCAATTTAATGCCTTGTTCCACTGAGGTCTAGAAACTTTCCTGGTGCAATGCTTGAGGCTTTTGACAACCTGTGCATGATTCTGTCCACCCAAGCAGTTTTAGCCATTGTCTTCTGAAAACCACAGCTTTGAAGAAAACTGTAGTGATGGTACTCAGTGTTATGCATTGGTCCAGCAAATACTAGACTAGCATATGAAGAGCTGGGCTCTTGACTTTTGTCAACATCTAGGGCCCGACTTGGCCACAAGACAGAAGAGCAGGATACACTCTACCTCTCTTGCTGAAGCAGTGCCATTGTACATAAACAAATGTCAGAGTCTTGGGATGGAAGTGAGAAGACACAGTGGGAAACTCAGCTGTGTCTTTCAGACACTGAACAAAGTATACGAAGTCTATGAGACAGGCCATCCTAAATAACTGGTGTTACAGTTAGTAAATCACCGTATAAAACAAAAAATAGTTTGGAGCTGCAGGCTTTCAGTCTACCTGCACATTCCTGCCTTTTTTTTTTTTTAAAAATGAAAATTGAAATTATTATTAAAAAAACCCAAAAAAACCCAAAAACAAAAAACCCAAAACCCTAACCACGACAAAGAAAAAAAAAAAAAAAAAAAAACCCCACCAAAAACAAAACCCCAAAACCAGGTTAAAACCATTCTATTTCCTATATTTGAAGCTAAATAGTATCAGGTTTTGATACACACTTTCAGATGGTTATTTATTATGCTTTAAATATACATGATATTGTGATACATATGTGTATATTAAAATGGCCACAAATAAATATTTTGAAGGAATTATTTTAACTCTGGAAGGTAAAGCCCATTTCTAAATGGGCTCAGAACTCATGTCCTTTCTTGGTTTTGTTTCCAGTTCTACACATACAAATGTACCAAGCAGTATTGCCACAGAAGCCAGCCCACTGCAGAATAAACAGATCTGACAAATACTCACATCAATAACACTCTTTTTGAAAGAGGATCACCAAGGCTATTTCTTATCCTTAGAACCATGGGAAACAATAAACAAAGCTTTTTCATTTATTTCTTAAGTTAGGATACACAAATATAGAGCTGATTCCGCTAACTTATGAAATCATACTCACCTGATGGTCTGAACAACATGCAGTGTCTTCAGGCTGATGCCTTCTCAATCATCTCAGTCATAAAAGCTGAAAGGAGGAGAAAGCCGCATCTCTCTCCAGTAAAACAGGTAAAACAATTAAAGAATGACTTGTTAAGGATCAGAATCTGAATAGAGAAGGGGATTTACTTTTCCATTATACAAATTAAACAAAACCATGAACCTCTGAATTAATTTATGTTAGAGCTCAACTAATCCTTGAAAATGTTGCGTTTACACTGAAGAGTGATCTTGACATTTAGTCTCTCATACTCCAGAAGATAAAACTGAGGCTCTTCTTTCATGCAGTTTTTATTCTTGCTTGTTTTTAGTTGTACTGAAATATTTATGTGTATTTTAGTTATGTCAGCCATCACCATGGCACTAGAATGCTACAATTTTGTAAACAACAACTGAAATTGTAACTATCTGTTTTATGTAAACTTCAAAACAAGTTCTAGCTGTCAAGATGGAGCACTGACATTTGATGGATTTCAAAGTAAGTAAAGGGTGTCTGTATGGCCTTAAAAACCTAAATTACTTGACAAGTTCATACAGAACTATAAATCCATTACCCAAGCTCTCAGTACTATGATATTATAAGCACTGTAGCTTACAAGGCAACACTAAAAACCCAATATACTCTCACAGAGAAAGACACCACAGTATCAGTGGATCTAGACACCAGACAATGATACACTGTGTGGGATAAAAATACAGTTCAATTTCAAAATGCATTAGATCTTTGCAAGTCACCATAAAACTATATATTGTTTTATTTTGAGAGGTCATCATCTGGACCTGACAAACGCTGAACTGAACCAAGAGGTTAAAAATCAGCATCCCAGACTGATGAGAATGCTCTTTTGAGAGCCTTGATGTGCATGTCAGTGTCTAAAGGACAGTTGTGGAAGAAGTTCGAAGAGGAGAAAAAAGGTGAGGTTTTCTTTTGTTTGGTGTGGTTTGGGTTGGGGTGGCGGTAGTTTTTTGGGTTTTTTTGGTGGGGTTTTGTTGTTTGGCTTTTTTTTTTTTCCCTTCTTCTTTTGTTAAGCTACCCTTACCTTGAGAACAGGCAGTCTTCAGCTTTGGCACATGATTGTTCAGGGCCACAAACAGGAATCAGAAGTTCCCAAGAGCACTGAAGAGTACTCCAGATGGGATATATTTCATTACAAGTTTGTCAAAAGTGTGTGTGGGGGGGAAGATATACTTGAGAAAGAGGTAAAATGTGGGAGGAAAATAGCAGCAGCCACAGACATGAACTTTCTTGCAACTCCTCTATCTTTGTAGTCACAAAGCATCTCATGAACAAATTCAGTCCAGCAGAGACAGGCTAAACACACTGTAGTCCTGCACTATGGATCAGCCGTGTGGTGAAATGAAATTCCTCTCCTTCTGTCTTCTCTCCTGAAAACCAAGGGTTCATGTGACATACACACAGAAGGAAGCAAGGGCAACTATGGGAAAAACTTCAAAGACAACACGCAAACGGTAATGGGAACACAAATACAACTAAAATCCATTTGGTGCTGCTGTTTTCTGTGACGTGGAGCAGATGAGTGCTGTTGGCTCTCAGTATACATTTCCCAGTGTTTCCCTTTGGTCTACAACACTGAGAAAGACAGTATGCCCTATTTTCCCATCTCTCACCCACAGTGTGAACTTTAAAATGTATGAAAAGAAAATTCAGTGTATCAACGAAAAGGATACTGTAAGCTAATGCATTCTACAGCATTCACAGACCATTATGCTTAAAGAATGGGAACCTGAGAGTGTGACACAGGCTCATATAGATGTGCATGCTGGAATAAAACTGCTTAACACACACACACAATGAGTCAACAGTATAGAAAAACAGAGAATTCACGCTGTCAAGATGGAGCACTGACATCTGATGGTTTTCAAAGTAAAAAAAAGTTTGATGACACTGGATTCTACTTTTGAAACATTTAAAGACTGTGTAAAACGTTTTCTCCCAGAAAGATTTGCAAAGCAAATCAGATAGAAAGAAAAATGCGTACCCAACTCCACATGGATCAATGAGGTTCTCTTCTGTTATAGAACCATACTGCTAACAACTAAGATTATTTAAAATACAGTGCACTGTGTCTGAACTGGTTATTGAATGGTTTTGATCTTGGAGTGCTACCACCTATTATATAGTATTTTTTATCCTCTCTGTTTCACTTTTTCTCTGTCTGTGCACCAGTCCCATAAATACAGGTAAGATACTTCTGTTCACTTAAAGATGCTCTCTGCTTCTCACCCCTTTCACTGGACTTGGAACAATCAGAACTGTTACTCACAACACAACTACAAAAAGAAGCCTGCACCTTTTTTGTCCCTCTTCTAGGACTTTCTTAAAGTGATTTTTAAAATACTTAATTATCCTACCTCTTCTGCCCAGCAATGTTCTTTACATTCTACCAGTAGGAAGACCTTATCTAAATATATTTTTCCTTCAAGATCTTATTATCATCCCCTTTACATTCTATGTCTTTCATTCACAAAAGAGACAAGAAGATTGGAGACTAGTAATAATTAGAAAAATGATTCATGTTTTGTCTTAGGTTTAAATTGCAGGCTCAGTCTGATCTGTTAAGGGAGATAGGTAACTGCCTCAACCTAGGGGCAGATTAGATAACTCTCCTGAATGAAAAGCTGTTATCTCTATATACAACACAGGGAGAAGAAAAGGGATTGAAGGCAAGTAAGTTGTTTCACCTTTTATTAGGGAATAAATGTTTTCATACCTGGTCAGCTATGCAATTAGATTTCTGACTAATCTGAGGCTCCACTTAGAGGGACCAAGTACCCCTTGTCTGGCATTAGCCAGCATTCCCCACTTTGAGCAAACAGGTGAGGATGAATTATCAGATCAGTCACTACTGTTGTCCCCTAAGAGCTGTGATTTGACCAAGGTAAAACAGGAGAGAAAACTTGCTTTGGTTCTTATGTTGTTCAGAAATTGCTGAGCCACAGGTCTTAATAGAGGTTTATCTCACTTGCATAACATCAGCTGCTGCGCTACACAAGTGTATACCTGCCTTATGTGAAAATTTCTTAAATGAACACTTCTTGGTATCTTTCTTTCCCAACCAACTATAACAGCAGCAGCAGTGAACTTCTCACAACAAATCTGTAATTAAATTAAATAGCACAGTTAAATTAGACTCAGATGCTCTGAGCTATTACATAGACTTGATGATATCTCTGAGATACCAGTGTCATTTTTGCAGGGAAGTTCAACTAAGAGGCCCCAGCATGTGTCAGTTGCTGCCTTGTGCAACAGCTAACATTACACGATGCTGGCCCTGCAAAACTCAGACCCTGAGCACAACTGTCCCCTGTCCAGTTCTCAGCAAGTACAGAGCAGCATGGGAATCAACCCAGCTAAGAAAAATAGGAAGTGGAGAAACCGGGCAGCTCTTTTCCAACTCTGAGCTGAAGCCCTCTGGGAACAATAATGGTAAATGAGGAAAGCCTGAACAGCCCTTTTTCTCTTGCCTGTAAGTTGCAGATAATAGGGAAAGCAAAGACAATGGAAGATAATATTATTCCTCTTCGTGGTTGGTTCTGAAGTACTCAGTATTTAATAGCAATTAAGTCAGACAAGACAGACTGATTTGGCAGAAAAGCTGCTGGAAAGTCTGTAACATAAAACTATGAAGGTGGTCTACTTAAACTTTGCATTTCTATATTTGCATAGCTTTTAGCTTTTAATTCAGCAGGAAGAGAGAAAAGACAGCATAGATAATTGTACTTTTGAAAGGGTAGGAAAAAAATCAGGAGACATTTGTTAAAGTGACTTAAAAGATTTATTGGGCTGTTCACACTGAAACAAACCTGTATGGAGTAAAGTGTTTCTGAGCCATGCATGCCACTAGAAATAAAAACAACAAAATAAATAAACCTGTGTGGAAGGAACCATGAGAAATCATTTTTTCCACTGTAAACTGAGGGGGGAGAAACTGAAATATTTTTTAGCAGAACTGTTACCAGCAGGGCAGAATGTGAAGCCTAGAGCTTGCCTTGAGAAGGTTTCTTTGTGAACAAAAGCCCAAGGCCCTACAACACGGAGGCTGCATACTGGGTATACGCACATTTTACTGATGATGTACCACAGACATGGTTTTATACTGATGCATGTATATTATTGAAATAAAGATCCTTACAAGATATTCTAATGTGACCAACCATCAGTGTCCCAAACCCACAATTTTTATTGGTTTTTTTTTATTCTTTGGAAACAATGCCATTAAAGTAAAATGAAGAAGACAGAATTAACAGTGCAACAGGGAGAAGATAACTTAAAGCAGAGTTCTGCACATATTAATTCTTCCAGTTTCCATTTACATTTGGAATTTCATAAAATCATATTATTTTATTCTCAGGCAATAAAATTCCCACAAAAATTTAGCCAAAATGCAAATATATTCCTCGTATACAACAATGACTGAGTTAACACTAATGTCATTCTTGGAAATTTAACTTTTGTTGTTTACTTTTAGTTTACCTTTTCAACACTTTGAATAGCAGAGAAGCAGCAACAGTTGCTAAGAATTCCAGGCCAAAGCCTAATCACAAAAGTATTAGCTTTAGTACTGACAGTAATGCTGAAGGACTATGATGCTTAAAGACTTAAAGTTAGCCTTCCTATTACCTACAATAAACTCCATGGGGTTCATTTTATTTATTTAGTGCTATATAAGGTCGAGGTAGGACTACTTGAAGTCATAGCTTTTTCAACTTTTATCAGCATTAGTGGGAATCACATACATGCATCAGTGGTGGTATAAACTCTAAAAGAATAAATTTTTAAATCAAAAAGCAGATTTAAAGACAGATCTCTATCAGTGCATTTTACATGACTATGCAAAGATTTTGATTTGAGCCACACTCAGCAGGGGTGCCCATTATTCAAACCATGTGGTAACCACTTGGTATGCAGGGTATAATACTGCTGCTGTCAGCATTTGCTTTAAAACCTGATGCAATATATTACAAAGAAGATTTGAACAATCATAACTAAAATTTGTTGGGAAGACTTGAAACAAAGGATTGAATGAAGTTGAAAACTTATGGAAACAATAAAATTTGAAATGTTATAAAAAGAAACTTAGTATTCACATGGGAACTATTCTACAACCTCCTTGGCAAATTTTAATCAGACATGCCTAACAAAAGTAATATAACTAACTTCTACATAAACAAAAGCATGCATACCTTCCAACAAAGGGATTAAACGTCACAGTTAACATTTTTTAGGGCTACTATATATAAGAATACTTGATGCAATCTCATGGCACCATACTTAAAAAAATGCATAGCCAATTAGCAAAATAATTTCCAATGTGTATCTGTTTATCAAGTCATCTTTTGCTGTTTTCCACTGTGAAGACTACATTTACATTGATGTTTATACAATGTAATTCTACCAGTTTTATTTCATTTAGCTTTATTTGCTCTTATTAAACCTTAGGATAGACTTTTCTGTCCAAAACATACACCAATAACCATAGCCTCTACAGCCTGCTGTATTTACACTTATTTAAAGTTTTATTATAAATGTCAGTATAATTTGGTATTTAGACAGGCCTATCAGAAGTTATGAAGGAGTTCAGATGAAATAATTGTTTACCAAAGAGATCTAAAGCTTTACTGTAAAACTACACAGCAGAGAGGTGGAAGACACAAGACTTGAAAATAGAGACTTGCCTCATAATAAATACTTTGTACTACACACCTCCATGGTTTGGAGGATTTCAAAGTCTTAGGGAAACATGAATATATGCAACCCAGAGATAAAAAAGCCGTGTTAACAACTTTTTCGAGGTGAAGAAACTAAACCCATGGGGAAATGACACCACTTTGACTTTCAGTCTCTGCTTCAAAAGACTGGGCTTCATCTACATGGGAAAAAAAAATCCTTCTGCCAAACTTCACTTGCATTACTTCTAAAATCTTGAGAACTAGAAAGTGATGTAGAAGCATAAGAGCACACCTTAATGTACAACACACAATGTTTCCAAACACAGAAAGAACTACAAGAAGAATATGTAAGATAATAAAATGTATTTTGCATTATTCATAGTGAAATTCAGTAAAGGAAATGAGACCAGCATTACAGAATTTGACTATTAAAGTTGTCTGCTGTTAAATCCTTTTGCTTATTTAATATCATCAAGATTTTAAGAAACAGAAAGGTTACTCTTAACTGAATAGGTGTTCTCCAGTCTGATGCAGACAGCAATCTGATAACAAGTTCCTGGGCAGACAGATCTCGATACAGCATGGTTAGTTTTTTATTAACCATGTTCAGAGGAAGTTTTCTAGTATCAGGAAGAATAGACTCTACCACCATGTACTACATGTACTTCATTCTGCTTCAGGACAGATTACGGGGCCTCTTGAGATCCCTTCCAAGATAATTTAAAAACAGCAAGATGGGTATTACTGTTTATATATAGAATATTAAAAAAGCCCCATTGTAAACACAATGAAATGTTAAACTCTACAACAACAAACAAGTGTTTTTCACTGACATGAACAAACACTGTAGTATCAAAATTTGTTTATGCAGATGAATACAACAAAACTAAGACTGAACTGAGGACTTAGAAAATAGAGACATAATTTTTTGCTGCTGTAAGTTATAGTCAGTATTATTTTTCAGAGTACAGATTCTACCACAACTCATGAAAATAACTTTTTTAAAAGGGACACATTAGTATTAACCAGGGATAAAGGTTCTCGTGACAGGATGCACAATTGTTCTGCTGGCAGAAGAAAAAATCTGAATTGTGCTTTTGACAGTTTATCTCTTCTACTGATGACGTGCACTTATTTATTTCTTCTTGGTTTTGGCTCCAGCATAGCCAGTCGTACTTGCCAAGTCTGTGGTATAACCCTATGGAGATGTACACAAAATGTACACATTAAAACAGAAAATTCAAGTATTTTCTTCAGATTAACCAATGACAAAGATTTTACAGACACTTTTCAGTTTCAGTTTTCAA